>NW_003853473.1:5087-6788 GCF_000181295.1 Otolemur garnettii
ATGTTGCTCTGTCACCCTGGCTATAGTGCAGTGGCATCATCATAGCTCACTACAACCTCAAACTCCTGGTGCAGGTGATCCTCCTGCCTCAGCCTCCTGAGTACCTGGAACTACAGTCATGCACCACCATGCCCAGATGGTTTTTTTTTTTTTTTTTTCAATTTTTAGTAGAGATGGAGTCTCAGTCTTGCTGGTCTTGAGCTCCTCATCTCAAGAAATCTTCCTTCCCTGGCCTCCCAGAGTGCTAGGATTACATTACAGGCATAAGCCATCCAGCCTTCATAATTTACATATAGAAAAGTCTACAGACTCACAAAACTGTTAGAGCTAATAAATAGGCTCAGTAAAGTTGCAGGATGCAAAATCAACATACAAAAATTAGTAGCATTTCATATACCAATACTGAACTATTTGAAAAACAAATCAAGAAAGTAATTCCATTTTAAAGAGCTACAAAATAATAAGACATTTAGAAAGAAATTTGACCAAAGAGGTGAAAGATATATTCAATAAAAACTATAAAACTGGCAGTAACCGTAGCTCAGCAGGTAGGGCTCCAGCCAAATACACTGAGATGAGGCAGGTTCAAACCCAGCCCAGGCCAGCTAAAATCAACAATGACAACTGCAACAAAAAAATAGCCAGGCATTGTGGTAGGTGCCTATAGTCCCAGCTACTTGGGAGGCTGAGGAAAGAGAATCACTTAAGCCCAAGGGTTTGAGGTTGCTGTGGGCTGTGACGCATGGCACTCTACCAACGGCTACATAGTAAGACTCTGTCTCAAAAACAAACAAACAAACTATAAAACTACTGATGAAAGAAATTAAAGAGAGGCTGGGCATGGTGGCTCATGCCTATTATCCTAGCACTCTGGGAGGCCAAGGCAGGTGGATAGCTTGGGCTCATGGGTTTGAGACCAGCCTAAGCAAAACCAAGACCCCCGTCTCTACTAAAAAATAGAGAAATGGAGGCAAAAGGATCACTTGAGCCCAAGAGTTGGAGGTTGCTGTGAGCTATGAATTCATAGCACTCTACCCAGGGCAACAGCTTGAAACTATCTCAAAAAAATAAAAAAAGAAAAGAAATTAAAGAGACATAAATAAGTGGAAAGATACGTTCATAGATAGGAAAAACTAGCATTATTAAAAATATCCCTACAATTCAAAGCAGATTCAATACACTTTAAAAAAAAATTTTTTTTTATTAAATCATAGCTGTATACATTAATGCAATTATGGAGTACAATATGATAGTTTTATATAAATTTGAAATACTTTCATCAAACTGGTTAACAAAGCCTTCACTGCATTTTCTTAGTTATTGTGTTAAGACATTTATATTCTACCCTTAGTAGATTTAACATGTACCCTTGTAAAATGCACCATAGGTGTGGTCCCACCAATTACCCTCCCTCCACCCATCTTCCCTGTTCCTCTCCCCTCCCTTTCCTCTTTGTCCTTCATCTTGGGTTGTATTTGGGTTATAGCGTTCATTTGGAAGTATGGGTGCTTATAAATTAGTTTCATAGTAGGACTGAGTACATTGAATACTTTTTCTTCCATTCTTGAAATACTTTGCTAAGAAGAATATGTTCCAGCTCCATCCATGTAAACATGAAAGAGATAAACTCTCCATCTTTTTTAAGGCTGAATAATATTCCATGGTGTACATACACCACAATTTATTAATCCATTCATGGGT
>NW_003853474.1:0-1688 GCF_000181295.1 Otolemur garnettii
ACACTCTGGAAGTTCATTAACCCAAAGATCCACCAGGGGCATACTTCTTATGAGGATGTCATGAGTGTGACCAAAACATAATGAGAATATCTTAAAACAGTATTATTTATCATTTTTAGATAAATGCACTTCCCTGCTCCCCTGGCTGATCTCTATCTGTATTGAGAAGTTTTCATTTATTCTTAAAGGCTCTACTCATTGGAATTTTGAGTTTTGAAAGAACCATAATAAACTTGGAGGTTTGGATATGTTATTCTCTATTTATGTGATTTTAATTAGCCACTGACTCCAGCCTAAATATTTATTAGTTTCTATCCTTGTGTTGGATTGCTAACATGAAACATCCTCTGACTGTTGTATTGATGTAAAGATAATATGGGCTGATGGAATTGTTTTCCAGGACATTTATTCTAGGATGTGAAGGTTAACTTCCAGTTGCTGTTCAGATAAAATTTCTCTCCATAATTAAAAGCAGCACATGCCCCCACATAAATCAGGAGAGGTTTTGTTTTAGTAGAATTAAATTTGGATTTGAAGGACAGAAGATTTCCCTAGTGATAACAGTTGGCAACAAGTGAAATGAATATTGAAGGAGATACTTGAACTAATCAAAATAATATTTTAAAAGGATACTAAGGAATAAATCGAAGATCAACTCTAAGTATTTTCCAATCTATTATGTACTACTTTTTAATTAGGGCTTCTAAGTTAATTAAGTAGAATTTAAGCCACACTAAATCCTACACTAATCAATGATCAGATTTGTTATTTTTCCTTTTAATTCATTCATAGTCTATCATAATGCGTATCATATACACTGATTAAAAGTATTTTATGAAAGAAGTTCATGCGTGGCATTTATGTGATTTCAAAATGAGATAAAGTAGCTTCAAAGCATTTACTCATTGAACTCTGTATTTTAAAATCTATTTTTACAGATGTCTGGATAAATAGCACACATGCTGGGTTTAATTGTAGGTGCCTTATTTGGAAAACTAGAAATGCACAACGTGAGTTTCTAGAGAAATTCTTGTCGGAACAGGCGAAGCTCAGCCAGATCCTTACCTGTCCTCATAAATAGAGCTACAGCTACAGGGTACACCTGCCATTAAGCAGGTTTGGCTTAATCCTCCTGTTACACCCCGAAACGTTGGACTTGCTGAGTGTTAATAGCTACACAATATGTTTAAAGTGTAATTTAATCCCACAGTAGTTTTTGATTAGCAAAATAAATGTGCATTTTAATCTTCCATCATCAGATAAACTTTCTGAATGAAATTAGTATGCAAATGAATAACTTCAACTTCTACTTTCAGAATTCTTGTGATTTGTGAGGAAAATATTGAGCCATGTTACTTTGTAAATGATGAGTGTAAAAAAATGGAATAGTGATCATTTAAAGATCTTAGAACAGTGTTCATGAAAGGGAATCCTGACCTTGAAGAGGTTCTTATGAATCAATGTACATGAAAACAGCTCAGCACCCACAGCACAATGGTTACTGCACCAGCCACATGCACCAAGGCTGGCAGGTTTGAACCCAGCCTGGGCCTGCTAAACAGCAATGACAACTGCAACAAAAAAATAGCCGGGTGTTGTGGTGGGTGCCTGTAGTCCTAGCTACTTGGGAGGCTGAGGCAAGAGAATCGCTTGAGCCCAAGAGTTTGAGATTGCTCTGAGCTATGACG
>NW_003853474.1:3384-6776 GCF_000181295.1 Otolemur garnettii
TGATCTTTAACTTTGTCCTTCAGAACACAGGACATTCATTTCTTTTGGGACTAAAGTCCTTTGAAATGTCCTTAATTTTCACCAGTGTTTGATAGAATATTCTCAGTTTATAATGGTAGACAGGTGACCAAAGCTTTGTGGCTCTCTTGGAGTTCTCTAGTGCTATTTTGGTTTTCATCTACTCTAGGTTTTTAGTCTTTTTTTAAATTTTAAATTGCACTTGGCCTTTTTGGAGAGTGGCTACAAAAAGAATTGTATTTCCTCAATCAAATATGATTTTCAGAAGTGGATTAGCTATCATTTGATATGTCATCCCCTTCTGCTTACCAAGGAGCAACTAAGTCAAACATACACTGATTCTGGCAAAATTCTTTAGTGAGTTTATGGCTGCAATCATCTATAAATTGGTTTCCAAACTGTGTCAGAAAAATATTTCCTTTCCATTCAACAATCAAGGACCACTCTTTCCAGCCATTGTGAATCTCCTGACAAGAAGTTGTTTAATGCTATTTTAAAGTAGAACATTGGGTAACTGCAATTCCATTATTGGAGTATAATACGCCTGATTGATCAAGGCCATAGGAAGTTAATTTAAATTCTTCAAAACAGAAACAGAGGCATTCGAACCCTTTTTTCATAGTTGTAGCTAAGCCACATCGTATGACTTGGCAAGAGCAAATGACATCTCGTTAGAGTACTTCGAGGTTGCAAGTCCTAGAAGCAAATGTTGGGGGCCCCTTATACCAATCTCTGAAAGGGCCCTATACATTAGCATTGTTATTAATAGAAGGAACTAATCATAAGTCAAAGTGTGAAATAATAAGTGCTCAACGTTATAAACTCCATTATCATGTTAACCTCATTAAGAGCACCCACCCGATTTCCAAACCCTGATAACTATCTTTGAAGTCATCAGAAGCTTTTAAAAATGAACCAGGTGTATTTAGTTTTCGAGTTGCACATCCGCAAGATGTGACACCCACGTAGCTACTAAGTTTTGACTGATAATCCCGACAGAAAAGGTAAGACTACCTTGAGGGAATATTCCAAAACGACATATTTTGTAGAACAAAATGGTATCCACACCAATATGTTAACGGCTGAGACATAAGCATGCTGCCATTAACAGCGATCCATCACTAAATGGCATATAAGTTTGTGTGTTCTTGCTTTATTCCTGCATTTCATGTTTGTTCTTTTCTTTTTTTTCTAAACATACAGCTTGAAATTTAGGTGACAGAGAGACGGGCTCTAAACTAGTGATTGCAGGCAGAGAAAATCATCAAGGGCTTCTCTGCTGAACGCTGGTAACTACTGGTGAATTTGTTATTTGTCTTTCACAGAAAAAGATGAAGTGTTATTTTGTGCATGTGGATCACTAACATGGTTCCTATTTAAAAGATTTCACGCTGGGGGCTGTGGGTCGCGCCTGTAATCCTAGCATTCTGGGAGGCTGAGGCAGGTGGATCACTGGAGCTCAGGAGTTCCAGACCAGCCTGAGCAAAAGTGAGATCCCATTTCTACTAAAAATAGAAAAACTGAGACAAGAGGATCACTTAAGCCCAAGAACTTGAGATTACTGTGAGGTATAACACCATGGCACCAAAGTCAAGGTGTCAGAATGAGACATTTTCATACACACACACACACACGTTCACCTTTTACTCTGATAAAATGCTAAAATACAGAATAGGGAAAAATCATATATTTGATACCCCATGACTCTAGCTGTGTTTATAAAGTATTACAATTCCATAAAAACACTGTTTACTGACTCAGATTCTGAAGCACCGTGTTATAATTCACTGTTATTATCTGTCTAATCAGAGGATAAAGACAGAGTGATTTGTGCCTTTAGGCAAAAATTTCCTTAAGCTCCCTCTTTCTGCTTTCATTTGCAGTGGTTTGATACACTGCCCTGGTTTCTGATTTCTTAAAGAATAACAATTTCAAGCTGAAACTCATCTTTCCCAGGTGTCCGTCAGCACCGTCTGGACCTATCCTACCATGTGAATAGTGCTCAGGAGCCTTCCAGGAGGGACGTCTCTGAGCTGTGAGTTCTGTTCACCTTCTTAACCCCAGCAGTTCTCGCAAACAGCAGCCAGTGTGAATGAGCTGAATGAGCTGAATGAGCCTCTCAGGTGCTGAGCATGATAATAAGAATAGATCAGTATTGATTTTTTTCCTGGTAGTTATGGAAATATTACCAGCTATACAATTTGAAAATGTTTACAAAATTAAATTGCAAGCTGGATATCATTTTGATAGGTCATCAAATGTTCGAGGCATAGTATACCACTGGGGGTTCTTTATATGTTTCTTCACATTTTAGAATAGCTTACAGTCCAGCCATTAATGCTAAAGTTCTCTACAAACACAACTCTGCATTTATTAGCAATTACAGAGTTGGAAGAATTTTAAACCTTAGTGATTCCTAAGGTAAGAGGAATATTCATAAGGGAAGTGGAGGAAACTGAAGGTTGAAAAGTAAGGGGCTATCAGTTATTTGGGGCTTACAGATTGCCTCTCCCAGAACAGTGAAGTGGTGGGTCCAACCATGCCTACAAAGATGTTATCTAACGGCAAACAACTGTTTTCCATTTGCACTGGAATGGATCTTTTAGCAAAAGCAAGTTTATTGCCTGAGTTATCTCAATAGTGGCCTGAACACTGTAATTTGTCTGTGAAGCACAAGCCAAAAGGAAGAAATAAACCAAAGTGATTGCTGAGCATTAGGGATATCACCCTTCCTACAAACACGCTCGGTGCCTGGTTCCCGTGAAGGAATGTGAGAACTAAACCTCTTGATGAAGAGGATGCACTCTTTAGAGAACAGTAAGTATAATGTTGTCCAAAAGCATAAGCATGGACAACAGGGCTCTCGTTTATTCCCTTGACTTGCTCACTTCACAAGTTTTTATCTCACGCTGCCTATGCCAGGTCCCACATGAGGCACCAACAATATGCAAACAAAAGATACGGGTCCTGCTGTCTTCAAGATGTTTGCAGGGATTTCATTAAGCAGCTGAGATGCAGAAAGATGGAAAGATTCATTCAGAGGAACCAAACCTTTTGAAAAAGGCAGGTCTGGAGCTTCTAAGTCAACATAACCACACTCAAAGGGTTAGTACTACAGGGTGGAGGGTGGGCCAGTGAGTACTGGAGATTTGGGGTTTATATCCTACTCCCGACTCTGGTTGCCAGTTAAGTCTAGAAACAGCATTTCAACAACAGAATTGAAATGATAACAATAGCAGCTTTCTGAACAATTCTCCCTCGCAAATACAATATCCTTTCAGAGATGGGAAGATATTGAAGCATAGTCATCTGAGAAAATGTATTTTTTTTTTTTTTTTGGTTGATGTTTCTTCAGAAACCACAATTCTCATAAC
>NW_003853475.1:0-6768 GCF_000181295.1 Otolemur garnettii
ACCTTGTTAACTCATTATAATTAAGAACATGTTCTCTCTTTTCTATCTTTTTCTCTTCTTGTTTTTTCTTTTTCTTTGTTTTGTTTTGTCTTGTTTGAGATAGACTCTCACTGTGTCACTCTGGATAGAGTGCCAAGGCATCATGATAGCTTTCATACATTTTAATAGTGTCTGCAACATTTTTCCTCATCAACATTTCAAAAAGGTTCCAATTTCTCTATATCCAAACACTTTTAGTATTCATTATGAGTATGTTGTAATAGTTCACTATGATTTTTCTTGGCATTTCTCCGTAATTGGTACCTTAAGGATTGCTTCAAATGACCGTTGGCCATTTATATATCTTCTTTTAAAAATGTCACTTTTTTGTCAATTTTTAAATAAAGATACTTGGGTTTTGCTGTTGTGCTTTGGGAGTTGTCTATATAAGTGTATTACTTACACACATGTATATTCTGAGTATTAACTCCTATCACACATCTAGTTTACAAATATTTCCAGCCATTTCTAAGGTGGCATTTTTACTCTAATGTTTTCTTGGATGGGTGAGGATGCCAAAATTTGGTTATAGTTGTCATTGTTGGTTAACTGGTCCAGCCGGGTTCAAACCCACCAACTTCGGTGTATGTGGCTGGCATTGTAACCACTGTGCTATGGGCACGGAGCATAAATCTGTGTCTTTGAAATTATGGCTAAGAGTTCAAGAACGTGGCCCTAGACCTGTCTTTAGTAAGAAAAAATACAAATTAGAAATACCAGAATGGGGGGCAGCACCTGTGGCTCAAAGGAGTAGGGTGCCGGCCCCATATACCAAGACCTGGTGAGTTTAAACCAGGCCCCAGCTAAAAACTGCCCCCCAAAAAGAAGTACCACAGTGAACACTCCAATCTGGATATAAAGAAAGAGACTTTGCTCTTTTTTTCCCTTAAAGATTTTAATTTAGGAAATTTTGTATGTAAGTCCAAGTGACTTTCCTCTCACCTATAATCCTAACACTCTAGGAGGCCAAGATGGGTGATTTGCTAGTGCTCAGCAGTTTGAGACTGGCATGAGTGAAAAAAAAAAATTTCTCTGCTAAAAAAAATTTATAAAACTGGCTGGCTATTATGGCAGACATCTATGTTTCTAGCTACTTGGGAGGCTGAGGCAGAGCAGGGTGCTGGTGCCATATACCAGAGGTGGCGGGTTCAAACCCAGTCCTGGCCAAAAACTGCAAAAAAAAAAAAACCTCTTGTGCCCAAGAGTTTGAGGTTTTTGTCAGCTATGATGTCATGGCACTCTACCCAGCATGATACAGTGAGACTCTGTCTCCAAAAGAAAAAAAAAATGTGTAAATTTTATCTTCACCTTTTTGAAACATGTGGACACAATTTTACCAGATAAATATGCTTTTTGTCCTTTTTTTTAAAAAAACCCAGATCTGTCTTTCTCTAGGACCAAGGAAACTTTGCTTTAAAATATACATAGTTAGGCTAGGAGTGGTGGCTCATGCTTGTAATCCTCATCCTCTGGGAGGCCAAGATGTAAGGCTTGCTGGAGCTCCGGAGTAGAGACCAGCCTGAACAAAAGTGAGACTTTATATACTTACCTGGCAGGGGAGATACCATGATCACAAAGGTGGTTTTCCCAGGGTGAGGCTTATCCATTGCACTATGGATGTGCTGACCCCTGTGATTTCCCCAAATGTGAGAAACTCAAGTGCATAATATGTGGTAGTGGGGGACAGCATTCATGCTTTCCCCTGGAAAAAAAGAAAACAAGTGAGACTTTGTCTCTACTAAAAATAGAAAAATTATCTAGGCCTTGTGGTGGTTGCCTGTAGTCCCAGCTACTTGGGAGGCTGATGCAGGAGGATTGCTTAAAACCAGGAGTTTGAGGTAGCTGTGAGTTAGGCCAATACTATGGCACTCTATCTTGGGAAACAGAATGAAATTGCTTCTAAAAATTTTTTTTTTCTTTAGCATGATATCCAAGTTACGTGAGTGAAGTGGTGATATTAACACTTGGTTCAGAAATTCCAAGAAGAACACAAATAGATGTTGTCTGTTGTGTGCTTTATAGCTTTTATTCAATGAAAGTTTCAAATAAGATTCTGCAGAAAGTATAGTCAGTAATTTTAGCAGAACACTAAGAATCTCTACAAATGTAAGAAAATTTATTATTTAACTTTATCATTTTGTTTTTATAAGAACCATGATAATTATTATATGCTCTAATTTCCCATTTTAACATATTAAAGTTATCTATTCCATGCATTCTTTTTTTCGTCTCATTCTATTGCTCTAGGTAGAGTGCCATGGTGTCATAACTCACAGCAACCTCAAATTTATGGGCTCAAGAGATGGTCTTGCCTCAGCATTCTGAGTAGTTGGGACTACAGGTATCCTCCACTATGCCTGGGAAGTTTTTCAATTTTTTGTTTGTTTGTTTGTTTTGAGACAGAGTCTCAGCCTGCCACCTGGAGTAGAGGCTATGGCATCACACCTCACAGCAACCCCAGACTCTTAGGTTTAAGCAATTCTCTTGCTTCAGCCTCCCAAGTAGCTGGTACTACAGGCATGCACCTCAAAACCTGGCTATTTTTTTCTGTTGTTGCAGTTGTCATTGTTGTTTTTTTGCTAGCCTGGGCAGGGTTCAAACCTGCCAGCCTTAGTGTATGTGGCCAGCACCCTATCCACTGAGCTGTGGGCACTGCCAAGTTTTTTAATTTTTAGTAGAGATGAAGTCTTGCTTTTGCTCAGACTGGTCTTGAACTGCTGGGCTCAGGCTCCTTGACTTCACAGAGTGCTAGGATAACAGGCATGAACTACCACACCAGACAGCTACATTTCTTAAATATATTATGTCTTAGGAGTTTAGAGTATTCCTGAGGATATATTAATGTCTCTCTTATTACAAAATAATTGTTGTTTTATAATTATCTGTGGCTTAGGATATGTTTATCAAGACTGCTATTCACATATGTATATATATGAACACACATACACTCACACATATACACACACATATATAGCAAAACTTCTGTAAATTAACCCCTCAAGGGACTGTAATAAATTTGTCACTATACAAAGATGGTTAGCATAAGCAAGTAGGCCTACTGTACTTACACAAACGTGCTGTATGTATGGTCTGTGAATATTTGCCAACTTATAAAGGTGGTCAGTGTAGGGATGTGGTCAACTGTTCATGTTCTACTGTGTGTATGTATGTACATAAACACGATACATAAGCATACACACACAAATGTGCCAAGGTCTCCATGATAATGAGTGAGGACCTCCCTTTAGGTCTGTGCTTGGCTAGGACCACTCCCAGATCATGGATAAAAGGAGTTGGAGAGGCCCAGATAATAACTTAAGATTTCTCAATAGGAGAAAGTTCAGCAGGCCATTCTCCAGTCTGTAACCAAGACTAGACGTCCTCTAGTTTGCCAAGTGAATGACGGGAATGACAGTCTGCCTTTTCTAAATGTCCCTTCTTTTTTTTTTGGAGACAGTCTCAAGCTGTCACCCTGGGTAGAGTGCTGTGGCATCACAGCTCACAGTAACCTCAAACTCCTGGGCTTAAGCAATTCTCTTGCCTCAGCCTCCCAAGTAGCTGGGACTACAGGTGCCCCTCCCCATCCTGGCTATTTTTTTTTTCTATAGTTGTCATTGTTGCTTGGCAGGCCTGGACTGGATTCGATCCTGCCAGCTCCAGTGTATGTGGTTGGCGACTGAGATGCTTAAGCTACAGGAGCTGAGCCTAAATGTTCCTTCTTAAGGGCATTAGAAGGATTTCACAAATCATAAACTTTTTTTTACAAAGTCTGACTATGCCACCCTCAGTAAGGTGCTGTGAAGTCACAGCTCACAGCAACCTCAAACTCTTGAGCTTAAGCGATTCTCTTGCCTCAGCCTCCCTAGTAACTGGGACTACAGGTGCCTGCCACAACGCCTGGCTAAAAATCACATTTTTGATAACGGGACCTCACTATATTGCTTAGCCTGGGGTCAAATTGATGGACTGGGGCAGTGCCTATAGCTCAAAGGAGTAGGTTGCCGGCCCCATATGCTGGAGGTGGTGGGTTCAAACCCAGCCCCAGCCAAAAACTGCAAAAAAAAATTGCTGGACTGAAGTGATCCCCTCACTTAAGCCTGTAAGTTGGTGAGACTACAGCTGTGCTCCACTGTGCTGGACTGTCATTAAGCATTTCTTCCCATGGATGGCTCTCAAATTTTTGATGCCATGTGAGGGACACATGAACATGGGACTTCTAGTCTGCCATCTTGCTGATTTTACTCTCTCTATAAGTTTTCATTTTCTATTTTGTATGTATTGAACATTCTGTAATTTTAAATTTAAATAATCAGAACTCTGTGTTGGAATTTCAACTTATGTAAGAAGAAAATTAGATAATTCATAGGCACTCCATATTTACTAAAAGGCTCACTTGGAAATTCTAGTTTACTATGGGCAAAAAGAAATCAGTAGGATTATCAGCACTTTCCTCAACCTACATCTAAATTATATTTTAATTTTTCCCAAATGCTTACTTATATATTGTGACTCATCATATTTTACAAATTTCAGCCTCTTACTTTATATATAAAAGTAAAGCTTTTGGTTCTTCTAGAAAGTGAAATACAGCCATTTCAGTTTTTGTAAAAATAGCAATATATGAATAATATAATACAAATTATCTTTACTGTTTTCAAATATTTATTCATTAAAATTTTTTGGCTCAGCACCTGTTGCACAGTGGTTAGGGCACCAGCCACATATACCGGGGCTGGCAGGTTTGAACCCAGCCTGGGCCTGCTAAACAACAAAGACAACTATAACAAATAAAATAGCCAGGCATTGTGGTAGACACCTGTAGTCCCAGCTACTTGGGTGGCTGGAGGAAAGAGAATCGCTTAAACCCAAGGGTGAGCTGTGACTCCATGGCACTCTACCCTGGGCAATGTAGTGAGACTGTATCTCAAAAAAAAAAAAAATCTGATAAGTACTTTATATTAGTAAACTGGACATTTTCTATAAAATCCTATTGCTATATACTACATAAAATATTCAAAATCGCTGCTATCATTCAATAAAATGTTAACTACTATTAAAAGAAATGCCTGCTTTGCATAGTTCATAGTCACAGTGGAATATTGTAGTTATCTAGGAAAAAAAACTTTTTAGAGATGGAGTCTCACTCTGTTACTCAGGTGAGAATATTGTAGCATCAGCATAACTGAAAATAACTTAAAATAGCTGGGTTTAAGCGATCCTCCTTCAGCCTCTCAAATAACTAAAACTACAGGTGCCAAACACAACCTCTGGCTGTATTTTTCTT
Source organism: Otolemur garnettii (assembly GCF_000181295.1). Lineage (NCBI taxonomy): Eukaryota > Metazoa > Chordata > Mammalia > Primates > Galagidae > Otolemur > Otolemur garnettii. The sequence goes on from NW_003853475.1 coordinate 5,324, forward strand.
CTTTTACAAGATGGGATTTGGCTGTTACTTAGGCTGATCTCAAACTTCTTCTTCTTCTTTTTTTTTTTTTTTGTTAAGACAGAGTCTCACATTCTCACCCTTGGTGGAATGTCATGGTGTCATAGCTCACAGTAACCTCAAATTCCTGGGCTTCAGCAATCCTCTTGTCTCGGCCTCCCAAGGAGTAGAGATGGGGTCTCACTTTTGGTCAGGCTGGTCTTGAACTCCTGAACGCAAGCAATCATGACTCAGCCTCCCCGTGTGCTAGGATTACAGGCATAAGCCACTGTGCCTGGCTACTGATCCCAAACTTCTGAGCACAAGCAGTCTTCCCACCTTGACCTACTGAATTGCTAGAATTATAGGTTGAGCCAACCGAGGTGTTCTAGAAAAGCTTTTAAATGGTACAGCAATGCTGTATACGGGATTTCACGTCTAATTCTTTTATTCTTGTTTTGCAATTTCATATTAGTGTGTATCTTATGTAGGGTAGGATTTTCAACCTCAATTTATCATGTGTTTGGTTTGGTTTCACCTATGTATTATAATATTAGATGAAATCACAACTTATATATACTTCAATATGTGGTTCAATTAAAATATGAATTTGCTATATGTCTACTATTAATTATAGCTGTGTTTTTTTCCTGTAAATATTACACAAAATTTGTTTATGAGTTTTTTGTTTGTTTGTTCATTTGTTTTGAGACAGAGTCTTACTTTGTCACCCCCAGTAGAGTTCTCTGATGTCATAGCTCACAGCAACCTCTAATTCTTGGGCTCAAGCAATTCGCTTGCCTCAGCCTCCTGAATAGCCACAACACACGGCTATTTCTAGAGATAGCGTCTCATTCTAGCTAAGGCTGGTCTTGAACTTGTGAGCTCAGGCGATTGGCCCACCTCAGCCTACCAAAGTGCTGATATTACAGGCATGAGCCACTGCGCCTGGCCTATATGTTATCTTGTATATTTTTTTCTTTGGTGGTTTTCAATGGTTATTGTGTCCCATCTAGGTAAATAGCCATAATAGTTTTAATATTATCATGTGTTTATTCATAAATCTGTTTGTTTGAGACAGAGTCTCACTTTGTCACCCTGGGTAGAGTGCCATTGCATCATAGTTTACAGCAACCTCCAACACCTGGGATCAAGTGATCTTCTTGCCTCAGGCTCCCAAGTAGTGGGGACTACAGGCACCTGCCACAACACCCTGCTATTTTTAGAGATGGGCTCTCACTCTGGCCCAGGCTGGTCTCAAACTCATGAGTTCAAGCAATCCATCTACCTCAGCTTCCCAAAGTGCTGGGATTACAGCGTGTGTGAGCTACTGAACCTGGCCATATAGATGAATCTATCTTCTCTTTTTGAGAGGAAAAAATGTTTTGCAATTTGCAGGTAAGTTGGGGAAAACTTTGTAACTATTTTTGTTATCTCATTAAATTTTT
>NW_003853476.1:0-6754 GCF_000181295.1 Otolemur garnettii
TTTGTTGCAGTTGTCACTGCTGTTTTAGTTGGCTGGGGCTGGGTTTGAACCCACTACCCTCGGTATATGGGGCTGCCGCCCTACCCACTAAGCCACAGGAGCTGCCCGCTACCCTTAATTTGGAGATGTAATAATTGTTTTCTTTTCCCCTAGTTGGTTACCTGCATTTGCATGTAAGCAGAACAAATGGCATTAGGGTATATGCATATTTCCACTGTGATGGGGCACCCAAAGCTATGCCAGGCCCTAGAAGGGCCAGATGATTCTAGTCATTTGAGGCTCTCAGAATTAGAAAGTGAAGCAATGTCAGACAGAGTGCGTAAAACCTGAGCACATTTTAGAAGTATACATTTGAAAAATTATGTTTCTAGCATGCAGAGAAAATAAGATGAAATTTTGAACTATCTCCTTTATTTTCTATTTTGAGCATATCTTTCTTAACCTCTTTTTAATAGTTCCAGAGCTTTGTGCTTTTATCCTCTGTGCTGTGGTGGGACGAGCCGACGACCCACCAGCTGCTTCAGACGATGGAGAGGAAAGGGAAAAAGTGAACACGTGATCTGCATGAGCTGAGCTAACTACATGTGCATCATTTATTTCCTTGTTTGCATGTTTCATAATCAATTTATGCAGTTATTTGATATCCTTAAGAAAATTGTTGATCTTGAATTTAATTAAAGTTAAAGGAATGGAATTAAAACACCAATAAAGAAGAAGTGTGTTTACTCCAGGGGTAAACAAACTTTTTCTTTAAAGGGAGAGATAGTAAATATTTTAGCCTTTCCAGGCCATATAATCTTTGCAGTAACTATCCAATTTTGCTTTTGTAGCATGAAAATAGCTATAGATGTAAAAGAATGGTTGAGACTGTGTTTCAATAAAAATTTTATTTATGCAAATTTGAATTTCCTGTAATTTCACACATCACAAAATATTTTTCATTTGATTTTTATCTATCATTTAAAAATGTAAAAATCATTCGTAATTCAGGGGCATATAAATCAGAAAGTGGGTTGGATTCAGCCTCCTGATGGTAGTTTGCTCGGCCTTTTTTAGTCTAGTTAATCCAGTTTAACTTCAAGTTGCAAAAGAGGTGACCAATATTTACCTATGTTCCCAAATGAAAAATTACATAAAAGACACCTACTTTAGAGTTATTAAATTTTTTTCTTAAAAACATTAAATAGATTTACTATATTAATGCAAATTTCTCTGAATGTTTTTTATCAATTACTTTGAAAAACTTCCAATGTGCTAATTTCAACTGCAAAAGCCATCGAGGCAACCTCTATTTGGACTCCATATTGAGGTTAATAAAATTTCTGTTATCTGTGACCATATTTTAGGTTAAATGTACAAAACAAAATCTTCTAAAGCAGTGGTTCTCAACCCTCCTAATCCTGTAACCCTTTAATACAGTTCCTGTGGGTTGTGACCCACAGGTTGAGAACCACTGTTCTAAAGCTTTCTGCCCCTGTCAAACTAGGAGAATGATGAATGCTGGAATGAGGCATTGGAGGAAAAGTAGAAGGAACAGAATTGTCTTCTTCACTATTTTGTTGAAAGACTCAGAAATGTGTATGTTGATTATTCTCCCCCTAAACTGAGTAACTTTGCAATTTAACATTTCAAATAATTTGATTATTATTGAAAATAATGCTGACTCCACTGATCAGCTTCACTTTTATTGCTGCCACTGTTTTCAATATTCTCTGAAAGCTCTATCTAAATGGCTCACAGGACAATTTCATTTTTCTCTCAAAGTTAAGTTTGTTTAGGGACATTGGGCTAACAGGTGTGGTGGCTCACATCTCTAATCCCAGCACTCTGGGAGGCCAAGGTGGGTAGATTGCTTGAGCTGAGGAGTGCAATACCAGCCTAAGCAAGAGCAAGACCCCATCTCTACTAAAAATAAAAAAACTAGCTGGGCATTGTGGTGGGTGGCTGTAGATCCTCCCAACTACTCAGGAAGATACTTAAGCCCAAGAGTTTGAGGTTACTCTGAGCTAGGATGCCACAGCAGTCTACCTAGGCTAACAGAGTGAGACTTTGTCTCAAAAAAATAAAAATAAAAAAAATAAAGTCACTGGAGCAACTTTAAGCAGATGTAGTTCATGAGGCCTCCTCGAAAATTGTGGCTGAGAGTCCATTTATTACAGTAACTATTTGTGGTTCCTCAACCCTACCACTAAAAAAGAACTCACAGTTCACAGTGACAATATTACTGCAGGAATGAGTAAATCCCTAGTCAACTGTAAAACACACACACAATAGCAGCAGCAGTGACAAAAACAATAGTCCATTTGGCTCCTCAGCTCACAGCTACTGCATTGATCCAGAAGCTGTATGTATAGGAATACACCACACCAGCCAGATGCTGACTAAGGCTAAAACCAGCTCCCTGGGGAGAAAAGTCCTGATTTGCTGATTTCCATGGTGTGAATACTTTCAGCATGCCCCTTTATGGCCACCAATGTGACATCTCTGAAGGTGGAATTGGAAGACTTCCTCTGTATTGGCTCTTTTAAATCGAGATGAGCTGGCTTCTGCACCTCGCTGCCTGGTACTAAGAAACTATAGTAATTTTCTCCTGATATCTAAAAGGGAAACTGAAAATCAAACCTCCTTTCTATATTTATTTTTGCAATATTGTATATTTCTATAATAAATAAAATCCTCTTAATGACAGAAGGCTGCAAAATATTAGATTATTTTATTTTTGCTGGTTTTATATTTTTAAATTTCAGAATATTACGGGGTACACATGTTTTGGTTACATAAGTTGCCTTTGCAGAATTTGAGTCAAAGTTGTAAAGGTGCCCATCCCCCAGACAGTATGTATTGTATCCGTGAGATATGAATTCATTGTTCCCCCCGGCCCTTGCCACCTGCTTGCTTTCCACTGCATTTTACTAGCAAATGTGCACACGGGTGTTGACTGATTAGTTGCAGTTTAAAACTGAGGGCATGTGGGCTTTCCTTTTCCATTCTTATGAAACTTCACTTAGAAGAATGGCCACATCTTCAGGATAACTTACAAATGAAAGTACTGACACTAGTCAAATTTAGAATTGTTACTTGTAATGAGGGGAACACCTAGCAGAGAAATTACCATTTATAAATGTCAGCAAAAGCTACATTTAAGACAGAACCTTTTAGTAGGATTTTTTAAAAAATCAAATCATGGCAATTAAGACATAATCTTGAAATGCATTTCTTTTGTGTGTGCCTTTTAAATTCTTTTTATTTTTCCAATGTTATCTTTTACAGCATACCATGGCTCTTATGAATGCAAATCAAATTGATTGCAGTGATTCACATAGTGTAAAGGGGGGCAAGAACACCATGCTATCCTATCAGCACTGATTTGTAACATGAGCGGTAGATGTTCATGGCAAAGAGAGGAGGAATCATCTGTGGCTTCCTTGTAGAATTGAGTCCCTACAGCTTATCTGATGGAGTGAACAAGACTTTTCTCTTACAGGATAGCTATTGTTTATCTTGCCTTCACTAGTTAGAGCAAGAAGCTTTGCTCGTTTTACATTCAAATGAGAGTAACAATATGACATTTTACCTAACCTAGACATAATGAGATAAAAATGTAAATTGTCACTGGATTTAGGTGTACACTCCAAGATTAAAATTGCTAATGTTAGGATGAGTCATGCCTGTTTGTAACTGAGACCACACTTAGTGGCTCAACAACTCATCCAACCTTACTTATTCACATCTCTCAGTATCTGGTTCTACAAAGCTGCAAAAGACATCAGTTCAGCTTGTTTGTTTAATGATAGCGTTGCAGGAGAGAAGAATAGAACCTTCTCTAATGAAAACAGACAAATGGTTAACAAACACATGAAGAAATGCTCACCATCCCTAAGTATTACAGAAATGCAAATCAAAACCACCCTGAGATATCATCTAACTCCAGTGAGGATGGCCCACATCATACAGTCTCAAAACTGCAGATGCTGGCACGGATGTGGAGAGAAGGGAACACTTTTACACTGGTGGTAGAACTACAGACTAGTACAACCTTTTTGGAAAGATGTATGGAGAATTCTCAAAGAACTCAAACTAGACCTCCCATTTAATTCTGCAATCCCATCTGTTGTGTGAATGTCGCGTGTAGGCTGCATGATGCGGTGCAGCAGAGATAAGACCAGCAGAGAGATGTTGGAGAATAAGGGACTGGAAGCTCGCTCTGGAGTCCAGCAAAGTTCTTTATTTTACCAAAGCTTATATAGACCATACTGCACATACACAATAATTAATCAATAAACAAGTGACTCAAGACTCCTGACACAGGTCCAGCATGGCCTGGCGCCCCCCACCCCCTACCAGGTGGCCCTGAATCATTTCTACGTGATAAGGTTCTGAGCCACATAGGGAGTTCTATTCAGGTCTTTCTGCATTCCAACTCAGAAAAGACTTCAAACTTGCTCGCATATAATGGAACCGTTTAAAGGCTTACTTATAGGCCTTCCGCCTACACCCATTACTGGGCATCTTACCCAGAAAGAAAAAAAAATCCTTTTACCATAAGGACACATACTGTTTACATCAGGTCAATTTACAGTTGCGAAGATGTGAAAACAGCCTAAATGCCCACCAACGGAGGAATGGATTAACAAGCTGTGGTATATGTATACCATAGAATACTACTCAGCCATTAAAAAAATGGAGACTTCACATCTTTTGTATTAACCTGGATGGAAGTGAAACACATTATTCTTAGCAAAGCATCATAAGAATGGAGAAACAAGAATCCTATGTACTCAATTCTGATAGGAGAACAATTAATGACTTAGCACAGGGTGAGGGATGGGGAGAACAGAGTAAGGGAAGGAGGGAGAGGGTGAGGGGATTACAGGGGAAAGGGGTGGTACACCTTTTAGGGGGGAACACTATTATGGGAGGCTCTTTATCTGACACAAGCAATCAATGTCACCTGGTTTTTTGTACCCTCCATGAATCCCCAACAATTAAAAAAAAAACTATATTTGCAAAAACTAAGGAAGGAAGCAGCTTATGGAAATGTATATTTCAAAGGATGATAACACATTTTAGGACCATAATTTAATGTGTTATTTGTGAGGCAAAAAAATAAAAAAAATGATGAGAATTTTAAAAATACGTAAAAAATAAAGGGGTCAATAGAATAGATAGTTTCAAGAAGAAAGTAGCTAAACACAGCAGGGAAGATAGTTACTTCTGGATGAAAGAGCATTGGTTCTGACAAGAAGATGTTTGGGGATCCTGAGAGGATCTTGGGTAAGAAAAAAGAGTAGTTTATAGGGAGGAGTTGATGGGATGTATTTAACAGGTTTGGGAATCAAGGCAGATTGTGATCACTAACTGACAGTCAAATTCAAAGAATAGGAAAAGGGAGTGTGGCCAGCGAGAGAGAACGTATTAGAATGAAATAAGAGTTAAGAGTCCAGTTGTTGAGCTGAGGTGGAAGGTGACTGGAGGGAAGAAGGACTGTGGGAGCACTACTAGGTGAGAAGGCTGCCTTGAGAGGGAGGGATGGCAGGGCTGTCTGGAGCTTGTGAGGAAGCAAGCCCAGGTCCACAGGGAGGTGGATGGAAAGGATGAAAAAGGAAAAGCAATGCCACAGAGCACATGCTAATAGGCCATATGTGCCCTTTACCCCAGAGGTTTGGTAAAATCATACTAACAAATGTTAAATGAAGTCCTAAGTACTACAGAAGTCAGTGCTTTCCCAGGGCATGAGGAACTCACCCAAGCAAGGCCAAATCTTTCCCACACCAGAAATGCAAATCTATTTCTAATTATTTTAGGCACCCCAAAGACTCAAAGTGAAAAGAGATACCTCACTTCCCACAGGTGGAGGGACTGATTCAAGAAGGAACAGATGCACAATAAAAATTTGGTCCTGTGTATTACAGACAGACATTCCCCTAAAGATGACAATGCCCTAATCTCTAGAACCTGCACATATGTTAACTCATTTGGCAAAAGGAACCGTATACACATGGTTTTTGGCTGGGTCAAATCTAACCTCATGAGTCCTTATACAACTGTGGTCAGAGAGATGTGTGAGCAACAAGGCAGGAAAGAATCGAGTAGTGTGGAAGGAAGGCCTCTCACAGCTCTGCAACTGTAGGACCCTGATTACACTGACAGCCCCCAAGCACATGGCCATAGATCCTTCTTAGCCCAGTGACACCTGTGGCAGACTTTTTAATTCTTTCTCTGCAAGATAATAAATGTGTTATTTTAATCTCCTACTAAGTTTATGATCATTTGTACGGCAGCAATAGAAAACACACACAATGTATGACCCGAAGTATACATGAGAGTATGTCTCTAATAAACAGCAAAGAACACGGGTCAATTTATATAATTGTACAAGGAGAACAAATGACTTAAAAACCCTTTCCCCTACTCCAGGTGGTTGGAAAACATGCCAACTACCAATGACTCTTCCTCTCCTGTAAAGCTGAATCTCGAGAGATGAATCCTACTTGGCACTTAGCTGTGCTCCTCCTCTCCCTTCTGGCAAGTCACTATCATACTCCACTCAAGGCTTCCACTCAGGTTTCCACTTGGCACTGTGCTCTATGTTAGCCTCCAGAGGACTACACTAGGTAGATAATAATAATAATCACAAAATCTGCGATCAGTGCTGTAACAGAGGTCTATATGAAACCCAACCTGGCATCAAAGACAAAGCAACTTGCTCCCCTAAGGGATGGCAGGGAAAAGGCAGTGGAGGCTCTTCATGGGA
>NW_003853477.1:0-6750 GCF_000181295.1 Otolemur garnettii
GATTTATTGATATGTTCTATAATCCTTCTATTTTCAATTTCATTTAATTCTGCTCTAATTTTGGTTATTTCTTTTCTTCTGCTATATTTGGGATTGGAGTTTTCTTCCTTTTCCAGTTGCCTGAGATGTCCCATTAAGTTGTTAACTTCCTCTCTTTTTGTTCTCTTGAGGAAGGCTTGCAGTGCTATAAATTTCCCTCTTATGACTGCCTTTCTGGTATCCCAGAGGTTCTGATAACTCGTATCTTCATTATTGTTTTGTTCTAAAAATTAGGTAATTTCCTTTTTGATCTCAACTCTGACCCATCTCTCATCCAGCATAATGTTATTTAGCTTCCATGTTTTTGTATGAGTCTGCAGATTCCTGTTGTTCCTGAGTTGAACTTTTATTCCATGATGGTCCAAGAAGATGCATGGAATTATTTCTATTCTTTTAAATTTACTGAGGTTAGACTTATGTCCTAAGATGTGATTAATTTTGTAATATGTTCCATGAACTGATGACAAAAATGTTTATTCAGCATTGTTAGGGTGAAAAGTTCTGTAGATGTCTGTTAGGTCCAAATTTGAATAGTTAAATTTAAATCTAAAATTTCTTTGCTAAGCTTCTTATTGGCGGATCTTCCCAACACTGCCAAAAGAGTGTTAAGGTCTCCGACAATGATGAATCTGGGAGAGATCAAGTTGCTTATGCCTGTTAGAGTATCTCTTATAAATTGAGGTGCATTCTCATTGGGTGCATAGATGTTGATATTTGAGATATTACCCTTAACAAATATAAAGCGGCCATCTTTGTCTTTACTTATTTTTTTTTTTTTTTTGGTTTAAACCCTATTATATCTGCGAATAAAATTGCAACACCTGATTTTTTCTGCTTTCCATTTGCCTGGAATATTGATGACCATCCCTTCATCCTGACTCTATATTTATCTTTTAAAGTAAAGTGCAATTCTTGAATACAGCAGATGTCCGATCTGAGTTTGTGTATCCAATCAGCCAATCTGTGCCTCTTTAGTGGACAATTTAAGCCATTCACATTGATTGAAATTATTGATAAGCCTGGTAAAATTTTGGGCATTGAGTTGCTCAAAATTCTAGTAGACATTTTTAATCCTTTTGCTATTGTGGAAGTTGGAATTTGATCAAAAGTTTCTGAGTTGGTTTACTTTTGTGATGGAGGATTGCACTGGTCATCATGGAGGATAGGTTTGAAAATTTCCTGGAGAGCTCTTTTAGTTATGACAAATTTCTTCAACATGTGAATGTCGTTAAAGTATTTAATTTCTCCATCGTAGATGAAACCCAGTTTAGCTGGATACAGGATCTTGGGTTGAAAGTTATTTTGTTTTAGGAGATTAAAAGTCAATGACCATCCTCTTCTAGTGTGAGAGGTTTCAGCTGAGAGATCTGCAGTCATCCTAATACTCTTCCCCTTGTAGGTTATGGTTTTCTTACGTCTGACTGCTTTCAGAATTTTCTCTTTCATCTTATCTTTGGCAAAGTTAATTATGATGTGCCTTGGGGATGTCTTCTTTGCATTGAGTCATGCTGGAGTTCTGAAGCTATCTCCTATCTGAATTTCAGAATCTCTTGGCATGTCTGGAAAGTTCTCTTTCATAATTTCATGAAGAAGAGCCCCTGTGTTTTGTGAAGCAACTTCATCACCTTCAGGGATTCCTATAAGGCAAATATTAATTTTCTTCGAATTATTGGAGAGCTCTCTGAGAGTAAGTTTCATTTTTGCTCTCCATTTCTTTTGATCTTTGCACTCCTGGGCTTGTTCAAAACCTTTGTCTTCAAAGTCAGAGATCCTTTCTTCTGCCTGTTCCACTCTGTTACAGAGGGATTCCACAGTATCTTTCAGATCCTTGAGGGCTGCAACCTCTTGTCTCATTGCTTCAATATCTTTGATCATTTTATCTTTGAAATCGTTGAATTCTTGAGACATCTTTTGAATAATTTCTTGAACTTCCTTTCATCCATTCTGTTAATCTTATTTGCTATCCACATTCTGAACTTGATTTCTGACATCTCAGCCATCTGTTTAAGGATAGGGTCTTCAATTGCATCTACCCCATTTTTCCTTGGGGGAGTTGATCTACTCTGGTTATTCAAGTTGCCAGAGTTTTTCCCCTGATTCTGCCCCATGCTGAGTTTACCCTGTTTGGAGACCTGATCAGAACCATTCAGTCAATGGCTTCTTCTGTTTGTCCAGAGAGACAGGGCATGTCTATTGTCTTTGCCTAGTTCTCGGGCACTGGGGCAACCAGGGAGCAGCAGAATGGCAGCAGCTGTGCAGGAGCGTGGGTAGCTGCATGAGACCTTGTTCGGCCTGCCTGGATGCCCGGGGGGCAGGAGACCCACAGCAGCTGGATTAGTCCTAGTTTGGCTCCACCAGGGTGACCGGGGGGCAGGGTAACTTCAGCTGCAATGCAGGGCGCTCACACATCCGGATCAGTCTTAGTTTTACCCCGCCAGGGTTTCCAAGGGGCAAGTGAACGACAGCATCTGTGTGGAGCACAAGAGTGGACAAATCAGTCCTACTTCAGCGCCACCGGGGCAATGTAGGGGAGGCAGAGCAGGGGAACTATGGCAGCCAGATCGATCCTCCTTCGGCCTGCCAGTGCAGCCAGTGAGGCAGGAGAATGGCAGCAACCAGATCAGTCCTAGTTCAGCTCCACCAGGGCCACCAGGGAGCAGGGAACGGCAAAAGCTGGATCAGTCGTAGTTCAGCCCCACTGGAGCAACTGGGGGGGAGGGGGATGGCAGTGGCCGAAACAGTCCTTGATCAGTCCTGCTGGGGCAACTGGCGGTGCAGGAGAATAGCAGCAGCTGTGCGGGGAATGTGTGCAGCCAAGACAGTCTTAGTTTGCCCCTCCCCCCCCGCAACCAGGGGACAGGGGAACTGCTCTGGCTAGATCAGTCCTAGTTCAGCCCTGCTGGATCAAACGGGGGGGTGAACAGCAGTGGTGGTGCAGGGCATGCCCGTGACAAGATCAGTCCTAGTTCGCCCTGCCGGGGCATCCATGGAGCAGGGGAAGAGCAGCAGCTGTATCAGTCCTAGTTCACACCTGCTGGGGCAACCGCGGGGCAGGGGAATGAGGAGCAGAGGACTCCTCTGCCACCACCCACTGGATCCACATGGCACTAGCTACCCAATCTGGTCCCTCCCAGCTTGGGAGCCCGGAGCGGGGATCTCCTCTGCTGCCGCCCCTGGGACACACACGGCTCTAGCAAACAGTTCTGGGCCCACCCAGAGCGGGAGCATAGAGCAGGGATCTCTTCTGTCACCTGTAGGGCATGTGTGGCTCTAAGCAAGTAGTTCTGTGCCTGCCCAGAGCTGGGGGCTCCTATGCAGCCACAATCTGCCCGCAGGAGGCATGCAGCTCTGGCAAGCAGTTCTGGGGCCAGCTTTGTACCTGTATTTGTGTTCTTAAATGCTTTTCCTTGGATTACAGCTTGCTGGGCCTGATGAGATCGGGGAGTCCTCCCTCAGGCCCCGCAGGGCACGCTTGGCTCTACCAAGCAGTTCTGAGCCTGCCCGGAGTGGGGGACTCTTGCACTGCCCCCGTGGGGTACATGTGGCTCTAGCAAGCAGTTTTGGGCCCACCAGGAGCAGTGGGTTCCTCTGGCGCCAACTGTGGCGTGTGTGGCTCTAGGAGCAGAGGACTCCGCCGCCCAAGCTGGTAGTGGGTTTTGTACCTTTTGATGGTATTTTGGGGGTGACAGCTTGCCTCAGTAAAGTTGTTGTGGGTTCTTCAGTCTTCTCTCTTGGCTCAGCTCCAAACCATCAGCTTGCTTACCAGACTTCTATCCTTTAAGTCTCCTTCTGGATGGGAGCCTCTGTGGGAAGCTGGCTGCAGTCTCCACCCCCCCCCCATTTTTTAATTTCAACATAAGTACAATTTAAAAATATAATACATTAAAATATTATGTATAGTATTATTTTATTCTTTGACATATTTCTCATTTGAGTGATTTTTTTTTAGTAGATTGCTGTCCTTGTTTAAAAGGTTGTGAAAATTTTCACAAGAATTTGTTAAATTATATTTCACACATAAAATGGCTTTCAAAGTCTCAACACTTAATTGTGATTTTTCTGATGTTCACACTTTATTTACCATAGAAAAAACATGTTCAGTCGCAGCATTAGTTTCTGGTAAGGACAGCGAATATCCCACAATTTTTAGTGCATTATTGTATGGAATATGGTTTGTTTCAAAATGATGAAATATTTCTAACCATTTGTTCTCTATTGAGATTTTTGCTGATGCCCAAGATTTAACCTTTTCCTTATCAATATATATTTTTTAATACTGATACCTCGTAAGTCATAAGTGTCATTTTCAAGGCTGGTGCTAGACTTTTTGCCACCACTATAAAATATAAATAATATGAGTACTGTCTGCTAAATTCATGAAATAAATAAATTACTTACCTAAATTATCTGAATAGCTGATTTGTTGATATCATTTGTTTAACTAGCACTAGCACACAGTATGATGTGTATCATCTGAGAGGCAGTTACAAAATGTTTTCATTGTTGCCATTGCCAAAAAATGCCATTGTTCGTTAAGTCCAAACAATGGTGGTCGAATTCTAACAACTGATCCACAATGCGAACTTTGATAAGGAGTTCTTGATAATCAGTTCTCAACAATTATTTGTTATTATTAAAGTTTAACATAATAAAATTAACAGAAACAATATAAAACTCATATCCTGGTGAAATAGCCACATGGCAGCCAAAAACCGTATTTTCCCTTCCTGTTCTCCCGCCATTCCCTAGCTTGTTGTGCATTCTTTCCAAAAATTGGGACTATTTTAAAATGCCCTGGGAGGCAGGACAAATTGTTAAAAATTGGGACTGTCCCGCCAAAAGTGGGACACCCAGTCACCTTACATATGAGTTGACAGTACAGACAAGGCTGGGATCTAATACAGGTGGGCCACAGCCTCTTTTTCCTTTGAATTATGTTTCTCTCTCTCCAATTTCTCTCTTGAGTAAAGACAAATTACAGCAGAAGCAACTCAGTTGCCAAAATAAACTGTATTTTCAGTATACTGATTATTTGCATAAAGTGCAGTAAGAATTATTATTAGTCATCTAGACTCTTTGGCTTTGCTGGAACCTTTTGTAAGGAATTTTCAGGCTGGACCTTTCTCAAAAGCCTTTCATGAGCACAGGTTTCATCTGTGCCACTAGATACCTGTATGCATTGAGTAAATTCCTTTTCTCTTGAGGTCCCCAAGGATGATTCAATTCCCAGACCTGTCAGCAAGTGACCTTCATTACTTACCACAGATCAGGAAAGGTTACTGATGGGTCTCTGGCCAGTTTTCCCAAGGGCTTTTTATTGGCCTTATAAAGTCAACCTTAATTCCTTAACGCAGTCTGGATACCTCTGGAAATGCTATTCCAGCCAAAGCCTCCACTGCCTTCATCATGTCCTATAGAACAAAACAGATTCTTATTGTACTTAGGCAAATAACTATACTGTCAGAAATTAAGAATACTTACAAATGGCTTTCAAATTCCAGAAACATCAAGGAGAGAGAAAAATACATGTTTCAAATTCTGCTCATAAGTACATACATTGCTTGAAAAGCTACAAATAGCTCGAAAGACAGAGAATTATTTTCTTGACTTGTGGAAAACAGAACACAGAAAGAACCAAAAATATTTTGAACGAAAAGCCATAACAAACCAGTGTAATTTCACATAAATGATTTCTGTTCTGTTTGAAGTTAGGGTAGCAATACTCAGACATGTTAACTTTCCAATGAAAATTCTAAAACTCTGCTTTTAGCCCGAAGGTAGTCAATTTCCAAAGACTTCAGGAATTTGAATTTGAGAGAATTCATCAGTCCTTTTTAATAATTATTTTTCTCTTTTAGGATAAGCTTTGGACTCAGCCAGTTACATAAAAAACACTTTCTTTTTTAGATGAATTAAAATTATTACTGACAATATATGTTAGGACAGACCAATGTCTTATACATTAGGACAGATCAATGCTTTATGATATTGGAACACATATATAGCCATAACCCATACAAAATTAATCACCATTTCATATTTGACAATGTTTCCTATACATTTTTAATAGATCAAATAAGTTCAATTTTTTTTTCTATGCCTTTCAGTGGTCTTAATATTTCAGGAAGACCAAATTTAGAGTTGTGCTTTTGGAAGGTCTGTCAAATATTAAAGGCCTAAAACATTGGTTCAAATAAGGCTACATGCTGAAAGGTTTTAAAGGAAATACATAGTCAACTGGATCACATGTAAACTCTTTCACAAATTCTCTTTTATAAGCTTCATTTAACCTTCACAATCTACAAACATTCTAAACCTTTTTTAATTTTTGGCCTGCCTTTCACTTTCTTACACAACCATTCTGTTTCAGGACAAAATTTATCACACAAGATTCTTTCTTTACACCATGCCATTCTCCTTTCTGTCTAATTTCTCTTATTCTCAAGAACTCACTCCCACAAAACAGAATCTCAGTTCACTATGAAGTCACCCATTCACTTGGCCAAAGTGATAATTGGAAGGTTTAAAAAGGAAGAATCTTATCCTTTGACAAAGACTCAGTTTCCCCAACAATTTAAACAATGAAATTATTACATTTTACAAATGAGATACATTTTATGAGATGGAATATTGATATAGGATTTTCCCACTCAGAGCTTGACAGGGAATCCCCATTTTTCAGGCTCAGGTGAGCTCAGATATTAGACTCCC
>NW_003853478.1:0-6726 GCF_000181295.1 Otolemur garnettii
ATCAAAGAGGCTCAGATGCCCTGCAGATGCTGCCTGAGGCACCTTCCCAGTTACTTCTGGCTCCTCTACTCTCCTACCCCACTCTCCTACCCTCCTAGGAACACAGGGACTTGGGCTCTGTATGGGGACAAAGGGAAGGAGAAAGGAAGAAGGCCACTCAGGTGGGTGTGGTGTACCCAGGACACACTGGGCGGCCACTACCGCCAGCAGTCGGACAGTCCTCCCATCCCATGCCAATAGACCACGAAGGAGACACTGTTGTCATATACCTTACAGGCAGGGAAACTGAGTCTCAATGTCACAGACAGCCGTAGCCAGCACCCAAACCTCCATCCCCTTCCAGAAGGACTCCTGGGTGGTAACATTAGCAATTGAACCATTCCCTCTGAGATTCGGGGGACAGACACCCCTGGGAGTTGGGTGGGGCTAGTAAG
Organism: Otolemur garnettii; assembly: GCF_000181295.1. Lineage (NCBI taxonomy): Eukaryota > Metazoa > Chordata > Mammalia > Primates > Galagidae > Otolemur > Otolemur garnettii. The sequence goes on from NW_003853478.1 coordinate 435, forward strand.
CAGCTCCTCAAGCCTGTGGGCTAGTGGCAGGGGGGTCCTGCCTTGGTCCCAGGGGCAGATTTGTCCCCTTTGAAGTCTGTTCAGGCCACCCCTCTGGATTCAGGTTGACAGGCCTGAGTCCACCCTGCCCTTCTCTCTCCCAGCTAGGCGCCGTGTACACAGAAGGGGGTTTCGTGGAAGGCGTTAACAAGAAGCTCGGCCTCTTGGGTGACTCCGTGGATATCTTCAGGGGAATCCCCTTTGCTGCCCCCACCAAGGCCCTGGAGAACCCCCAGCGACACCCTGGATGGCAAGGTGGGTGCGGTGGGTGCTGGGCCTGCCCTGAGCTGGAGGTGGTGTGAGGGTCTTCACTCCAGTCCTTCTTGACACCCGCTGCAGGGACCCTGAAGGCCAAGGAATTCAAGAAGCGATGCCTGCAGGCCACTATCACCCAGGATGACACTTACGGGGATGAAGACTGCCTCTACCTCAACATCTGGGTTCCCCAGGGCAGGAAGCAAGGTCTGTCGCCCCTTCTTCTCAGGAGAACCGAACCCTGCTCCTGGCTTGTGTCTGAGGCCAGCAAAGCTGAACTTGCCAGAAACCCTGCAGAGGCGGGAGGGGCCCCAGCCCAGCAGCGCCCCACGTGCCGCCCCACGAGCCATGGTCCCAGCAGGTGGGGGGCTCAGGCTGCTCCCAAGAGGGCCAGGTGTCAGGGGTCACTGACTGCTCCCCCATCTCAGTCTCCCAGGGCCTGCCCGTTATGGTCTGGATCTATGGTGGGGCCTTCCTCATGGGGGCCGGCCATGGGGCCAACTTCAGGAAGAACTACCTGTACGATGGGGAGGAGATTGCCACACGCGGCAACGTCATCGTGGTCACCTTCAACTATCGTGTTGGCCCTCTCGGCTTCCTCAGCACTGGGGATGCCAACCTGCCAGGTATGTGGCGCCTGGGCACTGAGAGTGGGACAGCAAGCTTCTAGACCCTGAGAGCGCTGAGCCCACCTGGGGGATGCTCCTTGGCCCCTGGAGCCCAAACAACACCCCATAGTCCCACAGAAAGGTCAGGAGGCTGGAGTTGAGACCTGAGACACAGGAGCCCCTTGGCAGCCGTAGTGAAATCAAAGAGGCTGTGGGACAGACACTGGACAAACAGAGGCTCAGAGAGAGGCCAGGAGGGCAGGGCCCAATGACAGACAGAAAATGACATACTGAGGCAGACGCTGCAGGGCACAGGGGACAGGAGATTCTGCAGCAGGGAGGGGACACTAGGGGGCCTGGCCTCCCACTACCCTGCCCTGCCCCAACCCCTACCCCACCCTAGCCCCCTGGAGGGCCTGCCATTCACCATCATGGGCTCTACTGGGCTGTCCACTCTGTTGAGGACCTTTCCATCCCTCCCTCATGGACTTGGGCCCACTGAGCACAAGCCCCAAGCCAGTAGTCTCTAGCACCCTCCAGCCCTCTCCCATGAAAGTCCTGAAGGAAGGTCCATCTCCCTGCCCCCAGGTAACTATGGCCTTCGGGATCAGCACATGGCCATCGCTTGGGTGAAGAGGAACATTGCAGCCTTTGGGGGTGACCCCAACAGCATCACTATCTTTGGGGAATCGGCTGGAGGTGCTAGCGTCTCTCTGCAGGTCTGGGGACCCCTGGAAGGAAGGGGCTGCCCCAAGGGTTTGGAGGGAGATTATAGGGTGGGGTGGAGGGAAGGAGGAGGGTGGGGCTGTCAAGGGTGTCCTCAGCTGAACCCAGGGTGGGCTGCAGCCTTGGTGACAGGACTTCTGGGTGTTGCAGACCCTATCCCCATACAACAAAGGCCTCATTCGGCGAGCCATCAGTCAGAGCGGTGTGGCGCTGAGCCCCTGGGTCATCCAGAAGAACCCACTCTTCTGGGCCAAAAAGGTAAGTGGAAGAGGACAGGGAGGGTGGGGGGACTCACTTTAGATGCCAGAGAGGGGGCCTTCCTTGTCCCCTTTCTCCACCCCAGACCCTTCCTTCTTGCCCCCCATTGTTCTGTGCCCTGCCTACCTGTACTCACTCCCAGATTGCTGAGAAGGTGGGCTGCCCCGTGGACAATACCACCAGGATGGCCAAGTGTCTGAAGGTTACTGACCCCCGAGCCCTGACGCTGGCCTATAAGATGCCCCTGGCAGGCATGGAGTGTGAGTAGGTGCTGCCGGGGCGGGGGGCTCATGGGGTCTCAAGGTGTGGGGAGGGCACTGTCACTCAGTTGCAGGCAACTCACTGCCCCCCCCATGGGCCTCAGTGGATGCATCCGTAAGGGGGTCGTTCTTTCTTCTTATCTTCCCTGAGTCATGGACATCTGCCTTTGAGGAACTGCTGAGTGTGGAGCCACGCCCCCCATCAATGCACACACATGCAGTAAATGGCGCATAGTTTCTGGGAGAGTCACAGACCCCAGGCCAAGAGGGAGCCTGTGTGCTACACGGCTGCTCATATGCTCACTCAGCAAACACCAACTGAGCCTCTGCCCTTCCCGCCTGGCAGGCTGCAGTACTCTCTTGCTTGTTCTTAAGGTGACATGCAGGGAAGGCCCAACATCCGCCTCCTGACCTACCAGAAACTAACCTGTAAGAGCTAGGAGAGCCGACAGCCCACAGTACAGGCCAGGGGAAGAAAACTGGGCTGTGGCCTAATGAGAGCCGGGCTGTGCCCCCTGCGCCAGGCAGCTACCTGGGCCTGCGGGCCAGTCCACAGGACAGGAGGCAATGCAGGCCTCGCACAGTCTTTGGCCAGCAGACTAGAACCAGCCCGAGAGCACCTCCTTCTCCATCAGCTCCGTCACTTGCTTCTGGGTCTTCCTCCTGCCTGATTTCAGTCCAGCAAGAAAGGGAGAACAGAAAGGGGTGACACTGAAGCAAGAGGACAGACCTGGCCCCTAGACAGTGGCTCTCCACCTGGGGGCTTGTGGTAAAGTCTGGAGACACTGTTGATTGTCACAGACCGGGGAAGCACCCAGGCTGAGAAACACTGGTCTGGGTCAGAGAAGGGAGGACGTCTGCACCTGCAGTCCAGGAGGCCAAGGGGAAGGCCAGGTGGACACCGGGAGGTGCAAGAACCTTCTGGCTCTCCCCCCAGACCCCATGCTGCACTATCTGGGCTTTACCCCTGTCATCGATGGAGACTTCATCCCCGACGACCCTGTCAACCTGTACGCCAACACTGCAGACATCGACTACATTGCGGGCACCAACAACATGGATGGTCACATCTTTGCCAGCATTGACATGCCAGCCATCAACAAGGACAAAAAGGATGTCACAGAGTGAGCAGGGGGCGTAACACCCAGGGCAAATGTGTGGTGCAGGGCTGCTGGGAAGGACTGGGCCCGGAGGTGGAAGGCATCAACAGGGGATGGGGTTGAGGAAAGTCACACTGGCTGGGGAGGGTGTGTGGACATCCTCCCATTGGAATGGGGAGAGTGTCAGTGCCCACCTGGTCCCTATAGGGAGGACTTCTACAAGCTAGTCAGTGGGCTCACCATCACCAAAGGGCTCGCAGGTGCCAGGTCTACCTTTGATGTCTACACCAAGTCCTGGGCCCAGGACCCATCCCAGGAGAACAAGAAGAAGACTGTGGTGGACTTTGAGACTGATATCCTCTTCCTGGTGCCCACAGAGATTGCTCTGGCCCAGCACAGAGCCAATGCCAGGTGAGGGTCTGGGAAGGGGTGGCTCCCTGGGATACTTCAGTTTCCTGCTGTGGCCTCACTGTGGGCCGCTCATGCGTGGCTGGGTTGCCTGGGAAAGTGGTGCTCAAGTCCCCACCATGCCTGCACCACCCACTTTACTGAGGCCTGGCAAGACCGAGGAGATCCTCTCTTCACCTGCCACACTCCCATGATCCCCCACCCTGTCTGGCCCCTCAGCCTTAGTCGCCCTGGGTAGAGTGCCTTGGCATCACAGCTCAAAGCAACCTCCAACTCTTGAGCTTAAAAGCGATTCTCCTGTCTCTGCCTCCCAAGTAGCTGGGACTACAGGCACCTGCCACAACACCTGGCTAATTTTTGGCTAATTTCTTCCCACTGGGAAGTCTTGGGTCTACCTTCTACCTCTCATGCTGTGTAGATGGAGAGAAGACTGGGTGACAGTCTCTGTCCAGTGACTCTTTTGGGCCTCAACTTTGCCAACTTACAAAAATAATTTCGGCCATAACCCACATTAAAGACCTCCATATAATAATAGCCAATTAAAATTAAAAAAAAAAGCAGTTAGGAATGCTTAACAGATAGTGTTGTAGCTGCTGTGAGTGGAATTATAGAGAAACACCAGCACACTGAGTTCAAATTAGGCACCGATCCTTTATTGGGCTGGCCAGTCAAGAACAGGCTCACAACACAGTCTCTTAACCACCTGGAAGCAGGGGGGTAAGGCTTTTATATGGCACTTCAAGTCGGGAATGGGAAGCCCTAGTGTAGGCAGAATTTTACAGAAGCTAATATCTGCCAGGTTAGAGTTATGGGGAAGGGGCTTAGAGGATGGGCGGGGGGGGAACCTAAAAACTGCACACAGACCAGACAGACTTGTGACAGGATTGTGGTTTTCACAAGATTCTTTTCCCAGCTGTCACAAGATTCTGCAGCTCTCAGCTAAATTTCCTTCCTGTTTTTGCAGGGTTGCTGTTTGCTCAAGGGGCTATTTTGGCTACAAAAGGTGGGGGGTGGGCTGCAAGCTCTTAATAAAATGGAGTAAATCAGGTTCACTTGCTCAAAATGGGTGGAGTTAGGGCATCATAATAGGAAGTTAAAATTATACCTAGAAGTCTAGGATGAAAGTTTTTCAGCAACTAAATAATAAATTTAGCTTTGAGCTTCCTGTCAGTCAAGGTGAAAAGGGAAACAGGTGGCTTGGTGCCTGTGGCTCAAGCAGCTAAGGTGCCAGACACATAAACCTGAGCTGGCAGGTTCAAATCCAGTCTGGGCCCACCAAACAACAGTGATGGCTGCAACCAAAAATTCGCCAGGCGTTGTAGTGGGTGCTTGTAGTCCCAGGTACTTGGGAGACAGAGACAGGAGAATCGCTTTTAAGCTCAGGAGTTGGAGGTTGCTGTGAGCTGTGATGCCAAGGCACTCTACCCAGGGCAACAGCTTGAGGCTCTGTCTCAAAAAAATAAATAAAATAAAATAAAATAAAAAAGAAAAGGGAAACAGGTAAGGGCATATACTTTATCCAATCAAATGAAGAATCAAAATTCACTTGGAGAGAAAAGTACCTTCTTGATACTGAATTATAGGAGGAAGATACCTCAAAATGTTTCATAGAGGTGAGGTGCAAATACAATCAAAATCTTAGGTCCCACAAGTGCATACATTTGGTCCATGGCTTTCCCTTCCCCAGACCCTTTGCTGTTCCTCCCCACCCCCATGCCTCCCTGCAGGGTCCTCTCTGAGAGGGGCAGCCCCAGGTGAGCACCCTGCCTACTTGGTGGTCTCTCCCCACCCCTTCAGGAGTGCCAAGACCTACACCTACCTGTTTTCCCATCCCTCCCGGATGCCTGTCTACCCCAAGTGGGTGGGGGCGGACCATGCTGATGACATACAGTATGTCTTCGGGAAGCCCATGGCCACCCCCCTGGGCTACCGGAACCAAGACAGGACTGTCTCCAAGACCATGATCGCCTACTGGACCAACTTTGCCAGAACTGGGTAAGGCATGGGGTTGAGCCCAGGGCTGAGGGTTTTGTGCCACCAGGCCCTGAGGCCTGGGTTCTAGTCAATGTTCCCTCACTTGCCAGCTGGGAGACTCTGGACCTTCCTGAGTCTTGGGATCCCTGTCTGCCTATGAGGATGAGAGCTCTGGCCTGAGCCCCATCACAGTGAGAGGCTGTGAGGCCCCAGGTCAGCACAGAGGACGCAGAGCTGGACTAGGGGCACAGGTCTCTAGCCTCTTCTTACTCTGCAGGGACCCCAACATGGGCCACTCGGCCGTGCCCACCCACTGGGATGCCTACACCGTGGAGAAGGGCAGTTACCTGGAAATCACCAAGAAGATGGATGGCAGCTCCATGAAGCAGAACCTGAGAACAAGCTACCTGCGGTACTGGACCCTGGACTACCTGATGCTGCCCACAGTGACAGGCGATGGGGCTGCCCCTGCGCCTCCCTCTGGTGACTCCGAGGCTGCCCCCGTCCCCCCCTCAGGTGACTCCGAGGCTGCCCCCGCCCCGCCCTCGGGTGACTCCGAGGCTGCCCCTGTCCCCCCCTCGGGTGACTCTGAGGCTGCCCCCGCCCCGCCCTCAGGTGACTCCGAGACTGCTCAGATGCCCGTAGTTGTTGGCTTCTAGTGTCC
>NW_003853479.1:0-6719 GCF_000181295.1 Otolemur garnettii
GAAACCAAGGGCATAAGTTCTGGGCTGAGTCTGAGTTTCCAAGGTCTGCAGCTGGTAAGCTGAGAACCAGGGAAACCAAGGGCATAAGTTCTGGGTGAGTCTGAGTTCCTAAGGTCGGTAGTTGGTAAGCTGAGAACCAGGGAAACCAATGGTGTAAGGTCCAGGCTGGGTCTGAGTTCCCAAGGTCTGCAGATGGTAAGCTGAGAACCAGGGAAACCAATGGTGTAAGGTCTGGGCTGAGTCTGAGGTCCAAGGCAGAGGAAGGCCTATGTCCTGCTGGGAGGCAGGCAGAGAAAGGGATTCTCCCTCCCTCTCCCTCTGTGCTTCTCAGGCCCTCTGTGGACTAGAGGAAGCCCAGCCTCTCTGCGGAGGGCCCTCTGTGGGACTCAGACCAACAACTGAGTCCACTGTCATTCTTTTCCAGAAACATACACATAGCACTAGTGTTTAAACAAATCTCTGGACACTCTGTGACCCAGTCAGGTTGACAGATAAAATTACTCCTCACTCAGGTGACTCGGTTCAAGGTCAGTAGTCGAGAAGAGATGAGGTGAGAGATAGGAGGGCTGCAGAGCTCTGCTGGAGCTCACCCTCCCCTCTCACAGGCCATTCTCGGCACCAGAGGATGACCTGCTGCTTGTGTGTGTGTGTCCCCTAGGGCTGCTATTACAGAGTGACATAGGCTGGGTGAACCCCAACATCAGAAAGTGACTTTATTCCCAGCTCTGGAGGCAGGAAGTCAGAAATCAAGGTGCCAGCAGGGCCAACCTCCCTCAGCCTCTGGCTGGAAACTCACCCTGCCCCTCTGGGGGGCCTGCCAGCCTTGGGACAGCAGCATCACTCCAGTCCCTGCCTCTACCTTCACAGGCTGCTTTCCTCTTCTTTCAGGCACACCAGAGACACCAGATTAGGCCACCCGAATAGCTTCATCTTATCTTGATTACATCTGCAAAGATTCTATTTCCAAATGAAGTCATATTCACAGGTACCCAGGGTTAGTACTTTAGTATATCTATCTGAGGGACACAACTCAACCCATCACACTTGTCTTCCTGAAATTCCCTTGAGCACTGGAGATATGTCTAGAGGGGTCCTGATCATTAAAATGGCAAGAATTCCACTGCTGGAATTCAGTTATCAACAAACCTACTCGCTGGAGATGGCCAGGCCCTGACACACTCCCTCAAACCTCTGAAGTATCCTTGTTCAAACCCCAGAGCTAAGGGAAGTTTTAGGCACCCTGGAAACCACTCTGAGAAGCTGGGTGGTTAAATCTGAGCCATGGAAGTGAGCATTTCTCCCTTCTCTTGAGCCAAGCTAAAGGTTAGCCAGAAAGATGAATCAATTTGAGGACCTCTGAAGGTGAGGAGAGGTGGGGGCAGATGTCTGCCTGGCTGGGAGCTCATTGTGCCAATTTGCTAATCAGAGGACCCAGCTGGAGAAGAGGAGGCGGCTGTGTCCCTCGATTTTGTGCTCTGTGGTGGTGGGGAGGGGCTGTGTTCTTGATTCTAATCTTTGTGGATTCCGCTTCCTATAACCCAGTGGTTCTCAACCTTCCTAATGCTGCGACCCTTTAATACAGTTCCTGTGGGTCGCGACCCACAGGTTGAGAACTGCTGCTATAACCCATCACCCAACACCAAGATACCTTTTCAGAAACCTACAGTGTTTATACAGGCTTTGGGCAAATTTCAGTTCTCTCTCCTTTTACTCATGTCCCTACCACCCCACAGCATCCAGGGAATTCTTCCAGAGCAAACCCTGGCTTCAATCATTTTTCTCAGCCTCCCTAGGAAAATGTCGCTTAATCTGCAAAATTACTTTAAATTTATCTGAAGGGAGGGGCTGTCCAATTCTTAGCATTTTTAATAGCCAACTCTCCTTCCTTTCCCCATGCAAAGAAGGAGATTTGTTCTGGCCAGTTTATCCCAAGTAAATCTTGGGTATCTCAGTTTTACATTTTAACGAGAAACAAGCACTTTCTAATAACTGCTCAGATTAAACTCCACCATACTCTCAAACCATTAACCTGAAGGAATTGTGACGATAAATTAAACATATTAATGAAGCTGTACTACAAGCTCAAAATTTGTTAAGTAAATTGTAGCATTATTAACAACCAACTTGACTTATCACAGTCTATCATTGGGGGGAAATGAACTAAAACAGTGATTACATGACACGCAAATCCTGCCAGAATAAATAAATGCGGAAATGACTGTTACCAGGAAAGGCAAACTGCCGGGATGTTTTTATGTGCGTGTCAAACCTGGCAGACCTTTTGGATTTTTCCTCTTTTTCTCTCCCTTTCTCCCTTCGATCCTTCTTTCTTCCCTCCTCCCTTCCCATCCATTCCCTCCACTCTTTTCTTGGAAAGCTCTTAGCATCTGGTTTGGGGTTTGATGGCTGACAACCTTGTGGCAGTTCTCCACGCCCTTTTTAGGTGGACCCTGGTTTTTGTAAATAGTGTAAAATGTCTCCAGGGCCCTCCTCACCCACTGTTTGCCTGACTGGGGCCGCCCCTGCTGGCTCTGAGCAGTCCAGCCTGTGCCATCATGATTTGCAGCTGAATTGGTTTGCACCTCATACAGGCTAGAATGGCAGGAGGCCCTCCCTTCCTCATGAGGAAGCTGAGGCACAGAGGGTGGTGTCTCTCTCCTACAGACACCCAGATATTGAAGTGGCAAGAAAAAAAAAAAGAAACTTGCAAGCCTTCCCAACATGACAGGTCTAAGTATTATATCACAGCTTCCTCAGTCTTGGGTTCAGATCATTTTGCAGAACCTGGAAGCACGGTCACAACCTGAGGATGGTCCACACTCTGATGGCCTGGCAGGGGCACATAGTCACCCATGTCCCAGGTGCATTGTGCCAGAAGAGCCCCTGGAGCAGGGACACTCCCCACCCCCACTACACAGCAGAGGCCCTGGATAGGAGGAAGGCCTAGAAGAGCTGTTTTGGAGGGAGAGGGCCTAGAATGATCCTGAAAGATTCCAGGTGGACCCAGGATCAGGCCTCTGGGTCAGAGATGCTGTGTGGAAGGCTGTGCTTTGCTGCTTCCTCCTGGGCCTTGAAGGTAATAATGCCTAACTCCTCAGATCGCTGGAAGGATTAGGTGAGATGGCACAAGTGCAACCCAGTTTGTAAGACTACAACCTAAGGGGCCAGATGGTAGCATGGTGGCTCTCAGCACATCAACACACCCACATCTTTACATTGTCTGAGGAAAAGAAATAAAAGTTAGTTATTCTATCTTCAAGGCCTTCCCCCACCTCTCCTCTACCACAGACACATTGAGGCAAATCCCCAGCACAGGAGCACAGTGACAGCGGATGCGGGGTGGGGGGACACTGGGACAGCAGAAGGGAGAAGAGAGGGAGGGCTGACTGGGGCAGGGCAGCAGCTGTGAGAGGGAGGCCCCCTTAGGGCTGCCTTCTGCTGGAGGGGGTCTTAGCCTTTGTAGTCGGCATGCTTCTCCCAGCTGGCAGGAGCAAGGAAAGCCAAGGGTGGAGAAGATAGTCCCTCAGGTTCCTGGGAGCAAACCAGCCCCACGGAGCCAGGCTGAGAAGCTGGGCAGAGGCCGAGAGCCTGCAATCTCCTCTTCATCCTCTTCAATACCTCCACTTCCTGAGCCCCCCAGGGCATCTGTCTGCTGGGCTCCATGAATCATCTGCTGGCTTCTGCAATGCACATGTGTGGGTGATTTAAGGCCAGGTTGTGGGTGGGGGGAGGGCAGGAGGGAAGATGGGCCAGACAAGGTGAACTCAGGGGGATCACAGCTCAGTGGTCACCTGAGTAATGCGTCTCTCCTCCCACAGATCTCTTCCCTCCATGAATTTCCATTATGTCTCCCAGTGTATTTCATCTGAGCCAAAGGGGAACACACGGATGTAGATGTGCCCCCTTCCCGACCCTTGTATTTTTGATCTTAAGGCCCCTCTGTCTTGCCTAGAGGGGACCCCAGGCAAAGAGTATATCAACTATCCTGTTTAAAAACGGAAGATTTTTAAGTCACAGGAAGCTGAACCCTAGGAGGGTGGTGTCCAGATCTGGTTTTGTGACGTACCTTTTTTCCTGACCATCTCTGATTGTTTTAGAGAGTAACCCAGTGATCTAAATTTCCAAAGCAAAATATATAATCAGACAATTAAGTTCATGAACTCATCTTAGAAAAGTGTTACATACCTCATAGCTGAATGTCCCCATGGCCAAGGGGAGTTCTTTGAAGGTGACCCCAGTGACATTCGGCAATGAAGTGTATAGCACTCTTTCTAGGATGAGTTCAAGAATTTAATTGTCCAACCTCATAAGTCATAATGGTTTAAAAATTCATATGGCATATGAGGTACTTAAGAAGGAAGGAATGTTTCCAACTGATGTTTGGAACGAATGTTTCCAAAATGTTGCTCTTTTTCAACAAATGAACAACAGTGACGGAGTGACTTGCCTCCAGGTGGTCAGCCACTGTTTAGAGTTGGAGGTTGCAGAACGGCCCCAAGAGGGGTTGGAATTGCATCTGGGCACTCAGCCATGCTACGCTCTTGTTGTGTGATAGAAAGAATGGAGGCCACAGCTTCTTGCTGATGTCACATCTAAGAGAATGGAGATGAAAAAGGCAGTCCTTTTAGTGAGGTTGAACTCACGCCTTTGTCTGTCTGGTTCCCAGACTTGATGCAAATTCCATCTCAGACGCGAGTGCCCACGTGCAAAGATTTTCCAGATTTCTCTGGCACATTCCCTTTGCAAACCCTTTTCTCCACCATATTCATTTTGATGTTATTTTTTTCCTCACTACTATTCTACAATAATTGTGCTTATTTTGGTAATTGGGATTTTACAAAGTCATGGAGACTGGGTAGTAACATGCCCACACCCTCTGCTTATTGCCACCTTCTGCTGGGGGTGGAGCTCTACAGTTTCTTATGCCCCCTCCTCTCCACACCAGCTTCCCTTCCCCACTGGTGCAGGCTGGGCAGTCTTTCCGGGACTTGGAGCAATCCTGGGAGGTTGGCCACCTGCAACAGGCTCCCCAGTGCTAGCGTCTCAGCCCTCTCCAGAGCTCGTTGTGCTCCTCCCCGCCCCCAACCACAGAAATTTCTTTAAAATCTGTCTTGAACATTTACCAGGTTCCAACACATGTCCCCCAGGGCTCCCTCCTGCCTGTCCAGCTGCCTCCTGCAGGCCTGTCTGCTCGTGTGCACCGACACAGCAAACACACACAGCGCTCCAACATTTCAGCTCAGCTCGCTCGGAACAAGCCCTTCCTGGGGATGAGAAATGTGGAGAGCAGATGTCAGAGGTGACCCACCGTCTGCTGTTTATGGGACTTGCTCATTCCCGGGTCAGGGAATGTGTACGGAGACAGTCACAGGCAGCACGGTGAGCATCCAAGAGGTTGTCACTGACATCTCCCTGGGAACTGGACCATGATTTTGTAAAAATAAAAAAAAAAAAAAACTTGCCTAGAACACAGACACACTAGGGTAACTGTAGATCTTACATTCACACACACCCTGGGCTTGACATCCTTGCCTTCAGCAGCTTGGCAGATAGAAAAATAATAGTTTGTTTTGTGTGTGATCAGAGTTAACTTATCCAACCCCTGCCAAGCGCTTCTCTTTGTCAAGAGAAAGAGTCAAAGAGTCGGAGGGAGGTAAGGGCATTGCAAGTAAGTATGCGGGAGGCAGGAGAGCCAGGTGAGGTGAGGGGGCCAGTGAGTGTGGGGTGGAGTGACACACTGGATCCGCCAGCCACATGGAGGGCCATGGGAGGGGCTGCTGGCAGGGAGTGCTGGGATGGATGAGCAGGACAGGGAGATTTTTGTAACAAGTGATGCAATGGGTTGCTGGGGACACCTTTGTGTCCCCTGCTGCTGGAGCAGACATTCTCAAACTTTACAATGCATCCTGATCACTTATTTAATGCAGGTTGCTGACTTCATCCATGGAGTTTCTGATTCAGTAGATCTGAGAGGAGTGGGAGAATTTGCATTTCCCAAAAGCTTCTGGATGCTGCTTGTCACTCGCCCACACAGTAGCCACAGCACCAGGGGAGCCTAAGGCTGACTTGCTCTGACTCGTGAAATCCAGGTAGCTGGGAGGGGCTGTCTATACACTGGGCTGTCATACTGTATCCACCGAGAGAAACAACTTTGTTCATGTCAAGGTAGTTCAATGCTTGGGGACGCTGAGGTGCTACACTCCTCTCCCCAGTCAGGAGGTAAGCAGTGAACTGAGAGCATCTTTGTTTTATGGGGTGTCATGTGTTGAACTGACCCAGAAAGAAATGTTAAAGTCCTAACCTGTGGTAACTGTGTCTCTGACTTTATTTGGAAATAGGGTCTTTGCAAATGAAATCAAGTTAAGATAAAGTCCTGGGGTAAGGTGGGCCTTAATCCGTTCACTGATATTCTTAGAAGAGAAAGGAAATTTAGACAGAGATACACAGGCCGTGAGAAGATGAGTGATGCTGCCACAAGCCAAGGACCACCAAGGACAGCCAGCCATCACCAGACAGGAAGAGGCAATGAAGGACTTTTCTCTGGAGCCTTCGGGAAGATAGGGCCCTGCCAGCACCCTAGCCTCCAGAACTCTTGGAGAGTAAATTCTTGGGTTTTTTTTTTTTTTTAGAGACAGAATCTCACTTTGACACCATCAGTAGAGTGCTGTGGTGTCACAGCTCACAGCAGCCTCCAGCTCTTGGGCTTAGACAATTCTCTC
>NW_003853480.1:0-6711 GCF_000181295.1 Otolemur garnettii
GGTTTGGACTGTTCTCCTCTCCGGTTTGGACTGTTCTCCTCTCCGGTTTGGACTGTTCTCCTCCCTGGTTTGGACTGTTCTCCTCCCTGGTTTGGACTGTTCTCCTCCCTGGTTTGGACTGTTCTCCTCCCTGGTTTGGACTGTTTTCTTCTCTCAGGTATTAGCTGCAGCCATTTACATCCTGCCCCTCCTTTGTACCTTGGCCCTCACTGAAGGTTCTAACTTCACAATGAAACTAATACTTTAATTTTTCAAACATTCATAAAATTTTCTCAGATCCACACTTTCAAAGTTCCAGAGTCACTATGATGCTCAATTTTTTTAACCAAGAATTTTTTTACTTTTTGATCACGTACGACTTCCATCCGTTCCACAAAACATTTATTGACCATGGGGTTCAAGTGAGTGAGAGAGCCTGGAGATGCCTAACAATGGGTATTTTCAGCTGGTTGCTGGCTCAGGTGCAAAATTTGAAGGCCAAGCCTGATGCTGCCACCTAAGTGTGGAAAGGGAGTCTTTGGGAAAGGTTTGACACATGTTCCTTAAAAACTGGGATCACAGTCTATGTGTGCAATGTATGCATAGACAGCAATCTATGAAATTTCAATCAAAATCTCAGAAAAGGTATTTATGGTATTTGATAAATTGGTCTTAAAATTCATTTGGAAGAATAAGGAACCAAGAATAGATGAGATTTTTTAATGAGAAGGAAAAGGATCCTGATCTACTAGAAATCAAGACTTACAGATCTACTATAATTAGGGTAGCGTATTGTTGCTACAGAGGATGACTAATATACCACCGATGTGCTCACACATGGCAGCCTGATAGTGGAGATAGGAAGCACTGTATAATAATTTCTTATTCATAATGAAAAATGACATTAGATTCTCTATCTCATACTCTGAACAAAAATAAATTCCAGATATTGAAAGACTTAATGCGAAAACTAACTTTTAAACCTTTCAGAAGAAATTATATGACATGAAAAGTACAAACCATAAAGGAAAAGAACAGTAAATTTGACTGCATATTAAAATTGTAAACTTCTATGTGATAAAACTCATCATACGCAAAGTTAAAAAGACAAGGTACAGATTGGAAGAAGGTATTTATGGTTCATATTGTTATATAATATAAATCAATAAGAAAAACACAAATATTCGATTAAGAATGGGCAAAGGGTATTAACAGACAATGGAGGTGGAAAACTTAAATAACCAACAAACATGGAAAAAATGACAACTACAGACACCCTGTTTCACACTTATCAGAACTGGAAAGATTATCAAACAGCACCTATTCCTGTTGGAACTATTAGAACTTTAAAATAACATGATTTTAAAGTAGGGTGACCAGATTTTGGCCATGGTAAGGCGGGACAACACGGCTGGGGGACAGGGTGGGGGCAGGGCGGGGGTGGGGCAGGGCAGGGCCTGACAACAATGCAAACTTTGATAAGCAGTTCTCGATAATCACTTCTCGGCAATTATTTGTTATTACAGTTTAACGTTATAAAATTAACAAAAATAATATAAAACTCATATTCTGGCGAAATAGCCACGTGGCAGCCGAAAACCGTATATTCCTTTCTTATTCTCACGCCCATTCGTGTATTCTTTCCAAAAATCGGGACTTTTTTAAAATGCCGCGGGACACGGGACAAATTGTTGAAAAGCGGGATATCTGGTCACCCTATTTTAAAGGCTTGTGGAAAAGGGAGACAACACACATGAACAAAGGGGGAATGTCAACAGAAAGGTGAAAACTGTAAGAAAGAAAGACATGAAAATGATAGAGTAAGTCTGATAATACAGCGTAGAATGCCTTTGACATCAGCAGACTCGATATACCCTAAGAATGAATGAATTTCAAAGATATAAAAGAGGTATAGCTTCAATCCTTTATGCGAAAGTGAACTATAAGCTATTCAGATCTGTATGTTCCTTATGTTTGCTTTACATGCCTGGCTTACAGTAATGTCAGAATATAGAGCTGAATGAATGAAATAAACGAGGAAGAGAGAGAAATGATACCTGAAACTTTTCTCAAAGAAAGCAACGTTTATTAATGCTGAGAGGTATATGAACAAACAATTTAAAAAAAGGAGGCAAGCTTCAAGTATAAGCTACCTTTTAGCTTCATGAACCACAATAATCTACATATATTTCTAATTCTGTTTTTTTAGCACCTCACAATAACTAATTCCTACAATAACACTAATTCATGCATTCTTTCATTATTTGAATGGATACATACAGCAGGCCCCTACGAACTATGGCCTACACTGAGGACTGGGGATACAAAAATGAACATGATACAGTTCTCAAGATTCTTACAATCTAATAGGAGAAAGTAGTATCAACAAAAAAAATAATATATTCTGATAAGCACTACATTGGTATCATTTTAAAAATGGAAATGATGCTCAGAATATTCTTTTTTGTAAAAGCTGAGAAATTCATAGTTTTCGGCAAATTTTAGACATGAGCTGTCAAATCAGGGTCAAATAGACCTGGATTCAAATCTAGGCCCTACTCCACATAAGATGTGAAACATGGGTCAAGACACAACTTCCCTAAAGCTCAGCTTTCTTTTGCAAAATGGAGAAAATACCATCTTCTCCCTTATTCTATTGTTAGGATTAAATGAGAGAAAGAATGTAAACTATTTAGGATAGTGTCTGCCACAAAAATAGATGGTTGGTAGGGGGTGGTAGTGGTAATGGTACTGAGCTCCCTTCACAGTATATAAAATTGTAACCCTTAATTATCTGAAAAGAAGATCCATCCAGAATGATTTATTTCTTAAGGATTCTAGAAGGCTAATATTTTATTTTTAACAAGCATGTATTATATGAAAAACCGGCAGTAAAAAGATGAAAAAGACACTATCTTTACTCTCTAACAGAAGTATTATTAAGGGTACCTGTTAGGATATCATTTGGAATCAACAAAGATTCTACACTCACTAAAAAGTTACAATATAATTGAAGTATACATAAATATTTCAAACGTACTTGCCCTCTCTTAAGAATGCTTCAAAGTAAAATGCTGCTGGGTTATTTTGAATCATGAAGTTTCTGCAGGTTATTCAATGTCACATGGCATGCTGTAAGTCCCTGAGCAGCAAACTCAGGGAACCATTTGACACTTGCTTTTCCTTATCCCTCAGAATACTCCATGGATGCACTATTTCCATTTCTATAAGCCTCTGTGTCTATGCTTTTGAACACTTTCCTTTGTTAGTTAAAAATAACCTGGATGGTTCACAGTTTTCTTTTTTTGTTTTGATGTGTCTTTAAAAACAGCTGCATACAACAAAGAGTTTAATTGTGGGCTTTTAAATAACTCAGTTAAAATTTGGAAATTGGGTATTTTATGTAACTCATGTTCATGATAAAAATAACAGTTTGGCTATTGATACTTACTTTTAACAAGTACCCCACATGGGTTTCACATTAATTTCCTTTTTATTGATAAATAGGCTAGCCAATCTCTTCTGGTAAGGACTAGGTAATTTGGATCTACCTTCTTCCAGAGGACAATTTGAAAAGCTGGGCAAAATATTAAAAGTATGTGCTTCATACCTGGGCATTGTAGCAGACGCCTGTAGTCCCAGCTACTTGGGAGACTGAGGCAAGAGGACTGCTTTAACCCAAGATTTTGAGGTTGTTGTGAGCTATGATGATGCCATGGCACTCTACGCAGGGTGACAGAGAGAGACTCTGTCTCCAGAAAAAAAAAGTATGTGCTTGAAGAACCTGAAAGATTGTTAAGAATTACCAAGCTAACATCTAGGGGTCTTTGATAGCTCAGCATTTAGGATTACTTTTCTCCTGGATGAGTTTATTAATTCCTGAGAGGACTACTGAGAACATAAGCCATACTTTTGACAGCCTTGTGGTACTAGGAGGATAGGAACAACAGCATGAGACTGGCCATAGAGGGAGGCCAGTTGAACCTCCTCACTTTAGGTTGAGACCTTTTGAACCTTTTTTACGTCACAGCACATTTGAACCTATAGTCAAACTTCAATGGCACACTTAAATTACGTTCATCAAAAAAAAAAAAAAAAAAGTAAAAACCACAGAATATTCTTACTGTGCTTTGAACTTCTTTTGATAGTAATTTAATTAATGATCTTTAAAGTTTTTTGTGGCATACCTAAGATCCTTTCATAGCACATTGATTGAAAATCACTGCCCTAGAGGGCTGCATGCACCCTGGGAGTAAGGTTGAATCAGAAGTAAACAGGCTTGCAAGAACTGCAACTCACCCTACTATGCAGGGGCTCCAGATATTGGAATTATCAAACACAGACTATCAAATAAACTATCTTTATTATGTTTAAGGAAATAAAACAAAATTTTGACAGAGAACTAGAAACTTTTTAAAAATTGGAAAAGCTTTTAAAAAATTGAAAATTGGAATTGGAAATTCTGTGTCTCAGTGTGTGACACGTCTTGTACCCTCCATGAATCCCCAACAATAAAAAAAAAAACCCCAAACTGGAAATTCTAGGAATGATAAACGCACAACAGAAATTAGGAACTCAGTCAATAGGTACAATAATAGATTAGATACAGTCAATTACAAAAGAGGTCAGAATAAAATATTGAAATGAAACACAGAGAAAAAGACGAGAAATACAGAGCAAAGATTAAGAGATAAGGAGGAGACAGTGAGAAAAATCTAACTTTCTTCTCCAGGAGAAGATAAAAAGAAAATGGGGCAGAGAACTTCTAAAAGAGATAATGACTGAGTACATTCCCAAACTAAAGGTATCAAGATAGAGATTCAAAAAGTCCATTGGATTCTAAGAAAGATAAATAAAAAGAAACTTATAATATCACCACGGGTTCTATCAACATTAAAAGGGCAATAAGGACATGTTATGAACAACTTTATGTCAATAAATTCAACAACAGGTGAAATAGACACAATTGAAAATCTAAGTAACTTGATATCTATTAAATAAGTCAAAACTTTTATTAAAAACCCACCCTAACCCACTAAGAAAACTCAACTCCAAATGGTTTCACTGGTGAATTTTATCAAACACTTTAAAAAGAAATAATACCAATCTCACACAAACTCTCAGACAATAGAGGAGGGAACATTTTTATGAGGTCATCTTAATAAAAAAAAAAAAACAAAGAAAAGAAAACTATTATTTTTCTTAAGCAGCAATACCTTTAACAAAACATTAGCAAACTAATCCAGCAATATATAAAAAGGATCATGATCAATTCTAGAAAGACAAGGTTGATTTAATGTTTAAAAATCAATGTAATCCATCATATTAGTAAAAGAAAGGAGGAAAAGCATATTAGCACTTCCATACACACAGAAAAATCATCTGACAAAATCCAATTCCCAATCAAGATTAAAAACTTCCAGCAAATCTGGACTTCTTCAATCTGACAAAGGGTATCTACCAAAAAAATGTCTCTAGAAGGCAATACAAGAGAATCATTTACAACCTTGACATAAGAAAATATTTAAATAGGCCACAAAAAGCACAACCATAAGAAAATGATAACATGGATTATATTAAACTAGTAAACTCTTTTTAAAGAAAATTAAGGTGAGAAGATAAGCCACAGAGAGGGGGAAGATATAACCAATAAACACATATAAAGATGCTCAGCCTTATTAGCAACCAAAAATAAAAATCACAATGAGATATTGTCACACACTCATGAGAATAACTAAAATTAAACAGAATAAGGCCAGAAGGTGGCAAAGATGTGGAGCAACAGGAATTCTCAGACTGTTAGGAAGAGTATAAATTGGTACAACTTCTTTGGAAAAGAGTTTGGCATTATCTACTAAAGCTAAAACTATGTATATCTTTTGAATTCCGTTTCTATTTATAAAACTAACAGAAACGTGGATGCAAAAAAGAAACACATGCAAAAATATTCACAATATTATTTGTAAGAGCCCCCCAATGCATACTAAAATATTCATTAGAAGTAGAATTATAGATAAATTGTGGATAAATTGCGGTAGATTTATACCATGCACCACTATAAAGCAAAGAAAATGAATAAAGCAGTCATATGTGACAACACGGTTGAATCTCACAAATGAGATTTTAAGATTACTCAGACATAAAAAACATATAGTAAAAGGTTCATTTATATGAAGCCCCCCAAACAGCAAAACTAAACTATAGCATTCAGAAACACATGCTTAGTTACAAAAGTCTAGATAGAAGCAAAAAAGTGACTACCATAAATCAGGATATCGGCCACGCTTGTAATTGGTGTTAGGAACAGGATGGTGGAGAGGAGCTTCTGGAGTGATATTGATATTCTACTTCTTGGCCTAGATGGTGGTTGCACCATGGTAGATTACTAAATTAAAATTTTTATGCACTTTTCTGTATGTGTGTTTTGTAATAAAGATTCAAACAACCAACTGAAAGAATGGCCCAGTTTTTGATAACAAGATTAAAAGCCTTGTATTTGATTAGTAGCCCTTTTCCCTGAGTTGTTTTATTCATAATGGCAAACAGTTTACATCCAATTCTTTTGCTGATACTCTATGCCAGACATTTCTGAGATAGTTGGGTAAGGGTAAAAAGTTTACTGCCAAAGAGTTATAAAAAAATTAACTAAACCAAGAATCAAACCTAAAAATTTGGACTCATTTTAATATGCTCTACACAATTACTAGAATCAAGGGTATTTTTTTTTTTTTT
>NW_003853481.1:0-6709 GCF_000181295.1 Otolemur garnettii
GAACCCACCACCTTAGGTGTATGTGGCTGGCGCCTTAGCCACTTGAGCCACAGGCGCCGAGCCGCTAGGTGGATTTCAACTGGATCTCATGAATTTCTTTCCAGCTTATGCACCTCTCACAAGATTGGACCGAGGGCACATCCAAACTAGCAGGTATGTGCACTGCCCTATACAAACCAAAGAACAAACCTCGCCCTATCACTCTTCTCCACCGCAGTTCACCTCACACTTATTAGAGCTTTAGGATTTATCAGAGGGTTCGTGAGCTTTGATTCTATGGCAAAGTGTATTTCTAGACTACTATCACTGAGGACCTGCCACGGGCCTTTTCTTCCTTAAAACAAAAATTGTTTGAAATGTCCGTCGTGGCAATGCAGAGCGGCAGCTAGCTCTAACGAACATGGCTCCTCATCATTATTTTTACAACAATGCCCCAGCACCTAGCCGCACCCCGCAGGCCTCCACAGCGGACTACAAACCGGAGACTTCTGGGAGCGGAAGTGACGACGGGCGCAAAGCATGCTGGTCTCGGGCGGGCTCGGCTCAAGGCTTCTACCTCACCGCGTGGTGGCCGAGTACCCGGTGCTGCAAAGAGTTTAAACGGGTATTTTTCTTGTATGTCAGGATCAAGTACACCTTTAAATATCTTGTGGATGTAGGACAGGGCCAGGATCTGAGCTTCAGAGCCTTAGTTTTGCCTTCTCGTTTGCGCATCCTCCGAACACGTATTAGGAGGAAATTCTCACAAATCGGGGCTTTTGATGGATCCAGCGGAGTTACTTAATTAAAGACCGAGCGGGTGGATATCAGAAGTGTTCCCTGCTTCAGTTTTGGTTAAAAGTCGTGTGAGTATATGCCTTTGATCTAAAGAAATCAGAGTGGAAGGGTTTGAGCATCTGCAGGCCAAAGTGAGAGCGATCTGGACTGGGAATGCAGGAGGAGAGTGGAGTGGAAGAGTGCCCGGGAGTTTCCCTGACTGGACCGCGGCGTCTTCTTGTCCGCTTAGGTTCAGACCTAATTGTAAATACTGTTTTCCTGATGTATTAAGGACAGTTCTCAAGCAGTCTTTACACATGTGTTCTTTTCCCCAACCATAGTATCAGTTCTGTGTACGTACATTAAAACTTGTTTTAAGTCACTTTTAAAGAACTTGATACAAATCACGCATTTATTTGCCTTTAGGATGGTAATCAGGGGTAAGACATTTGTTTAGGGGGAACATACATAATAACCCGAACTGGTTGTGGTTTTAGATCTAGCCACGTGGCAACCATGAGTGAATGGATGAAGAAAGGCCCCTTAGAATGGCAAGATTACATTTACAAAGAGGTCAGAGTGACAGCCAGTGAGAAGAATGAATACAAAGGATGGGTTTTAACTACAGACCCCGTCTCTGCCAAGTGAGTATGTATACTTTTTCCCTGAAATCATGACACCCGTTGATGCTGCCACTGTATTATAGCCAGACTAATAAAAAAGAGCAGATAGGCTCGGCGCTTGCTCGTAGCACAACGGTTATTGGCCCCAGCCACATACACTGAGGGTGGCAGTTAGAACCCTGTCCAGGCCAACTAAACAACTGCAACAAAAAAATAGCCGCGCGTTGTGAAGGGTACCTGTAGTCCCAGTTACTTGGGAGGCTAAGGCGAGAGAATTGCTTAAGCCCAAGAGTTTGAGGTTGCTATGAGCTGTGACGTCATGGCACTCTACCCAGGGTGACGTAGTGAGACTCTGTCTCAAAAAAAAAAAAGCAAATAAATGAAAGTGTAATTATCTTTTTATTTTTTTGAGATAGTCTCATTCTGTTGCTCTGGGTAGAGCACTGAGTTGTCATTGTAGCTCACAGCAACCTCTGTTTCTAGGGCTCAAATGATCCTCTTGCTTTAGTCTCCCAAGTAGCACCCGCCATTATGCCCAGCTAGTTTTTCCATTTTTAATTCGGGGTGGGGGCTTCTCACTCTTGCATTCCACCTGCCTCAGCTTAAAGCGCTTGGCCAACATACACAAATGTTAATGGAATAGTATTAATGGACACCAACCTTACACTGCCTCCCCCACCAAATACTTTATTTTATTTTATTTTTGAGACAGAGCCTCAAGCTATTGCCCTGGGTAGAGTGCTGTGGCATCACAGCTTACAGCAACCTCTAACTCCTGGGCTCAAGCGATTCTCCTGCCTCCACCTACCAAGTAGCTGGGACTACAGGCGCTTCCCACAATACCTGGCAATTTTTATTTATTTATTTATTTTTTTGGCTGGGGCTGGGTTTGAACCCACCACCTCCCACATATGGGGCTGGTGCCCTACCCTTTTGAGCCACAGGTGCTGCCCCAATGCCGGGCTATTTTTTGGTTGCAACTGTCATTGTTTGGCGGGCCAGGCTAGATTCAAACCTGTCAGCTCAGGTGTATGTGGCTGGCACCTTAGCCGCTTGGGCCCCAGGTGCTGAGCCTACTTTATTTTTTTAAGTTGGCAGAAACAAGGTGGAGATAAGAACTTTTTGGAGACAAGACTCACTTTGTCACCGTTGGTAGAGTGCTGTAGCGTCATAGCTCACAGCAACCTCAAACTCTTGGGCTCAAGTGAGTCTCTTGTCTCAGACTCTGGAATAGCTGGGAGTACAGGCCCTGCCACAACACCTGGCTATTTTTAGAGATAAAGTCTTTCTCTAGCTCAGGCTATGCTCAACCCTGTGAGCTCAGGCAGTCCACCTACCTCACCCTCCCAGAGTGTTGGGATTATAGGCGTGAGTCACCTTGCCCAGCTGAGATAAGAATTTTTTTTTTTTGAGACAGTCTCAAGCTGTCTTCCTGGGTAGAGTGCTGTGGCGTCACAGCTCACAGCAACCTCAAACTGGTGGGAGTTTTAAGCAGTTCTCTTGCCTCAGCCTCCCAAGTAGCTGGGACTATAGGTGCCTGCTACAATGCCCAGCTACTTTTTTGTTGTAGTTGTCATTGTTGTTTGTCAGGCCTGGTCTGGGTTTGAACCACCAGCACTGGTGTATATGGCTGGCACCCTAGCCACTGTGCTATAGGTACTAAGCCTATTGTTTGTTAACTCTAAAAGTTAAATCTGTACCCTGCCTTCTTTTCTAATACACATTTAAGGCATTTATTACTCTCTAAGTAATACTTTAACTGTATTCCACAATATACTTTAGGCTGGGTAAAACGTTTAGGTTTTTAAAACCATCAGGAAATGCTTATTGAACAAGTGAAAGCATTTGATGGTGAGAGGATTAATTTCAAACAGGGAAGAGCATTCCCTGCTATACTAGTGACCTGTGTGGGTTGATAATGCCTTTCATTCCATTGTTTCTTTCATAGTTTTATGGGCCCTTATAGATTTTTCTTTTTGCAAATCAGCTCTGAACTTACTTTTCCTCCAAAGTATCGTCCTTGTGAACTTCCTTGAAGATGATAGTGTGTCTATCACTGGAATTATGGGACATGCTGTGCAGACTGTTGAAGCTGTGAGTGAAGGGGACCATACAGTGAGGGAGAAGCTGATGGATTTGTTCATGTCTGGAGACTGCAAAGCATATAGCCATGAGGATCTGGAAAAGAAAAAGAGTAGTCTAAAGAAATGGCTTGAGAAGAACCACATCCCCATCACTGAAGAGGGAGATTCAAAGAGGACTCTCTGTGTGGCAGGGGTTCTGACTATAGACCCTCCATATGGTCCGGAAAATTGTAGCAGCTCTAATGAGATTATTCTGTCCCGTGTTCAGGATCTTATTCAAGGACATCTTGCAGCTTCTCAATGAGAGGCCAAGATTTGTGGACACACTGTAGACTGTTTTTTTTCTTTTATAAAAGATTTTGAATGTAAGTTCATCATATTATAAGACTTTAAAGGCTCATAGTATGAGTATATGAGTATGTTGATTCTTTAGTTTTGGTAAAATCAGAGGTGTAGATTATGAGTGTTAATTTCCTTAAATTAGTCAACTTATGGATAGCATTCCATGCAGCAAAATTAGCACAAGGATATTAGAATTGTGAGGGTCTTTCCTTGTATTGAGGATACAACCCATTTTTGTTAGGCAAGAAAAGGGTTTTTTTGAGACTATTGCGCTGTTGCCCAAGGCAGAGTTCAATAGCATCAGCATAGCTTACTGCAACCTGAAATTCTTGGGCTCAAACGATCCTCCTTCCTCAGCCTGTCCTACTCCTTCCTCAGCCTGTCCGGTACCTGGGAATATGGGTGCATATCATGTTGCCTAGCTAAGTTTTAGAATTTTTTTTTTTTTTGGAGACAGTTTCACTTTGTCACCCTTGGTAGAGTGTCGTGGCAGCATAACTCACAGCCACCTCAAACTGTTGAGCACAAGTGATACAGTGATCCTCTTCCCTCAGCCTCCCAACTAGGTGAGACTATAGGAGCCCACCATAGCACCTGGCTATTTTTTAGAGATGGTGTCCCGCTGTTGCTCAGATTGGTCTTTTCTTTTTTTTCTTTTTTTTTGAGACAGAGTCTCACTTGATTACTCTTGGTAGAGTGCCATGGTGTCTTAGCTCACAGCAACCTCAAATTCTTGGGTTCAAATGATCCTCTTGCCTCAGCCTCTCACGTAGCTGGGATTACAGGCACCCACCACAATGCCCAGCTATTTTTTTCCAAGACGGGGTCTCACTTTGGCTTAGGCTGGTCTTGAACCTGTGAGCACAGGCAATCCACCTGCCTTGGCCTCCCAAGTGCTGGAATTACAGACATGAGCTACCACACCCGGCTCAGATTGGATTTGAACTCCTGAGCTCAGGCCATCTACCCATCTCGGCCTCCCAGAGTGCTAGGATTACAGGCATGAGCCACCTTGCCCAGCCAAGTTTTAGTTGTTTTTTTTTTTTTTTTTTTTCTTTAGACAGAGTCTCATTATATCGCCCCTGATAGGGTGCCGTGGTGTCACAGCTCATAGCAACCTCAAACTCTTGGGCTTAAGTGATTGTCTTGCCTCAGCCTCCCAAGTAGCTGGGACTACAGGTGCCCACCACAATGCCTGCTCATTATTCTATTTTAAGTAGAGACAGGGTCTCCTGCTCAGTGTGGTCTCGACCTCCTGAGCTCAGGCAATTTATCTGCCTTGGCCTTGTAGAGTGATAAGCTTATAGGCATGAGCCACCATGCCTAGCCAGAATTGGTACCTTTAAAATACTCAGGTTTCAGGGCCTTTGAATATAGTGTGATAACATCTGTTTTCCTAATAATTGCTAACGGTAAGATGTTGTAGCCCAGTGCTTCCCACACTTCAGCAAGCATCAGCATCACTGGAGTGCTTGTTGAAACAGATTGCTGGACCCTACTTCTTATAGATTTTGATTCTGTAGGTCTGGGTTGGGCCCCAAGAATTTGCATTTCTGACAAACTCCCCGATACAGACCACCCTTGGAGAAGCAGTTTAGAAGCTTTAGGGGAACAGAAAGTCCCTCCCTAATAGCTTTAAAGTTGCGTGATCCTGAAAGTAAAATTTAGCACATAAAGTAACATTTCTCCTTGTGAGGAAGACTCTCTTATTCAAATTCTAGGCTGTCTTTGGCAGCAAATAGAGGAAGTGGAATATGAACTAATTGAACTCAGCATGCCAGGGCGAGGGAGGCCCGTGAAAAGAGAGAAGCTTTGTAGGAAATTTTTTTATTCACAGCATCAGTTGGGCTTGATGTTGGCTCAAGGGCAGGATCTGGTGGGTTGATTTTGGTGTATTTATTTGCCATGAGACTAATGAGTTGGGGACATAGACTGTTTTTTGCCAGTGAATCCCCTGATTGTTTAAACAATTTGCCTGCAAACAAAATGAGTGCTAGAAAGGATAAATGATCTGGCTTTGCCATGGAAACATGACTCCACAGGGAGTTTCTCTAGCTGGTCCTAGCTAAGAGTCTCCCCAGGAGTTTAACTCACCTGTTTCAGGTCCCTTTGCAGTGCTGTCCACATTTCTGGTTCCAGATTTCCCAGAGGAAGAGTCCTTCCCAGCACTGGCTGAGCTTCCCAGATTGCTAGAATTACTAGTGAGCCACCCTACCTTGTCCAATTGTCTCTTCAGTTTCCTTTAATCTGGACTAGTTCCTCAGTGTTTCTTTTTTAAAAAATAGTCTTTAGGGCGGCACCTGTGGCTCAAAGGAGTTGGGCGCCAGCCCCATGTGCCAGCGGTGGTGGGTTCAAACCCAGCCCTGGCCAAAAAAAAATATATAGCCTTTAACTGAAGATAGTTCCTCAGTCTCTTTAACTTTCTTGACATTGACGTTGTTTAATAAAAGCCAGTTATTTTGTGGGCGAGCACTGAATTTAAGTTTGTCTCATGTTTCCTTATGATTCAATTCAGAGTGTGCATTTTTTAGGGTAGGAATACCCTGGAAATGACAGGAGCTCTTGTCAGTCTATCATATTAGAAGGCATGTAATGTCGATTGTTCCATTTCTGGTGATGTTAACTGTGATCACTTGGTTAGGGTGGTGTCTCTCAGGTTTCTTTGTTTTTCAAGTTAAAAGGTATCTGCATTCATCATTCATTTAGAAACAGAGTCTCTCTCTTTCACCCTGCAGCTGAGTGCAGAGTAGCCAGCCTGATTGTAGCTCAGTGTAATCTTGAACTCCTGGGCTCAAGTGATCCTTCTGCCTCAGCCTCCTGGGTAAGAGGGACAAAAGGTGCACACTACCATTCCCAGCTAATTGTGTTTTTTTGGTAAGGTGGGGTCTTGGTATTGCTCAGGTT
>NW_003853482.1:0-1889 GCF_000181295.1 Otolemur garnettii
TTTTTTTTTCATGTACATAAAGAAAGATCCCAGCTCGTTTCTGCCCTGGTAACTGTAGACTCCAAAGCAATGTATTCTTGAAGAGAAGGCCAAGTACTCTCTGGTATTTCCTTTAGCCAGATAAGAGATACATCTCCATGCCTGGGAAATCCACTTTACATACAATCTGGAGAACATGAACAACCAAGTTTTCAAGGTTGTTACTTGGCTAACAATCCCTAGCCAACACTACTAACTTGAGTCTCTATTGGTCTTGCACTTGTGTTCTATTATTCAATTTTCCAAGGGTTCTGCACATGCTCATTTCTGCACATCAGCTTTATCCTGGTTACTTAAGTAATATGGAAAGAGCTTCCACGTATCGCTAGCTCTGAACTATTTGATTGAATTTCCCAGGCTTGTCCTTCTTATCTTCACCTCTTCTGATCTAACACTGATAGCACCAACATAACTTCAACTAATACTACTGAAGACAGACAAAAATATTACTTAAATCCATAAGTTACTTGTAGTGATTGTCCCTGTTGTGGGGGAAAGCATAACTCATATCAACGAGAAAACAAACCTCTGTATGCTCCTGTCTCTTCATAGAGACTAATGGAGAAAAGATAAGAACCAGGGGAGAAGGACTATTATTGAGCAAAACATTTCACCAAATCTTTGGATATAAAAAGAAGTCAAAACTGAGCTTGGAGACGAGGTTGTGAGCTCTGCGATACTCTGAAAGAAAAAAAATAATTAAATGCCTAATTGGCAGAAACCGACTACTTTTCTTAAGAATAGAAATGTATAGTGATTGATTACAAATTCCCTGTGGCTTAAAACACTTTCCATCTCTCCCAAAACATCAGTGTTCACTCTTTCTATACCTAAAAACCTTATCTAATGAGAATTTGTGAATGTATATGCATAATTTAAGGAAAGGGATGGAGATCTTTCCAAGCATGTCACGGAGTAAAAAAAAGGAAAGCCTATGTGAGATTTCAAAGTAATCTAGGGCCAGATTAATGAATTAGGAAAAGAATCGTGCACCTAGAGACATATAAGAAAAACGTAACAGTCCCTTGGGGATCCAAGCACATTCAAGTTGGATTTTAAAGGCCAAATTCCCCTCTTTAGTCATCTAGGTGACCCCATAAAACTCTGTGCTGTAGTATCAGTGCCTTACCTATGACAAACCTGAACTATGCAGAAATCTGTATACCCAACATCAGATGGCAAAACAGGTATATTTTATTTATATTAATCAATTCTGATCAACAATGATATTAGAAGCATACGTAATCATATTATGTAAGAATAGAAAATAATAAATCATACTAAGTCATTTTTAAATTCATCTTTCTTCCTCTAGTCTCTAATATTACTTTTTTCTTTCATATAGAGATTTAGAAATCATAAAATTATCTCCATGTCATACAATCTCAGGTGTCTATTTTTAGACAAATTAAACCTGTTTCTTTTCATGCCTCTGCTTAATTCACTTATATTTATGAACCATTAATTAAAAAATAAAACTGAGAGGGACCTAAGCACCAGTAGTTCCATCCCCTAATTTTATATTCCTTTCTTCTATTGTTATAGAAATATTTATTTCACGTGTCAGAAAGATAATACACACAACTGGAAAGTAGATTCAGAGTATGGAGTCCCTGTGTATAACCCAGACAGAAATCTGGCAATCTTGACCCTAAGTCCACCCTTGCTAGGTGGACTTCATACCTTCTATACATTAATCTCATGCTGTCTAAACTGCACAAGATTAATACTCCATTGTATACATATACCACAGTTCATATTATCCTACATTTCTACAAAAGTCTCTCTAAAAGTGTGTCCTAAATTCTCTTTTCCTCACCACTGCTTAAGAATTATGATGAAGATCTAGA
>NW_003853482.1:2691-4048 GCF_000181295.1 Otolemur garnettii
AGCGCTCACCTGGGCAGCACAGGAGCTCTCTGGAAAGTAAAGTCCACAGGGCCTGCGGGTTGTGCTGCCTTAAGTCCCTTTCCAGTGGATGATGCAGAGTTCTTCTTTTTTTTATTGCAGATTAATATCAGGGTACAAACGTTTAGGTTACATTGTTTACATTTACAAGATAAAGTTCAAGTTATTGTTGAGCCCTTCACCCAGGGAGTGGGCTGAACACCTTCACATTGTGTACATTAGGTGAGATCCCGCCAATCACCCTCCCTCCTCTCTCCTCCCCTTTCCTCCCTGTCCCCTTCTCCTGCCTGACTACACTTGTGTTTTTTCTTCTGTGGGCATGTAGTTGTTTATATATTTGATTCATGTTAGTATTGAGTACAATGGAAACATTTTTTTTCCATTCTTGAGATACCTTACTAAGACAAATGTGTTTCAACTCCATCCGGGGAAACACAAAAGGCATAAAATCTCCATCTTTTCTTATGGCTGAATGGTACTCCATGGCATACATATACCACAGTTTGTTAGTCCATCCATGTGTTGATGAGCACTTGGGTTCCTTCCACATCTTGACAATTATGAGTTGAGGTGCAGTAAACATTCTAGTGCAAATGTCCTTGTGGTAAAATAATTTTTTGTGTTCTTTTCTTCTGGGTAGCTAGCTAGTAATGGGATTGCAGAATCAAATGGAAAGTCAACTTTTAGTTCGTCAAGATTTGTCCATACTTCTTTCCATAGAGGAAAGTATTTGCAATCTCACCAGTAGTGGAAAAATGTTCTCATCTCTCCACATCCATGCCAGCGTCTATGGTTTGGGGACTTTGTGATGTGGGCTAATCTCACTGGAGTTAAGTGATATCTCAGAGTCATTTTGATTTGCATTTATCTGATGACTAGGAACAATGAACCTTTTTTCACGTGTTTCATGGCCATTTATCTGTCATCTTCATAGAAGTTTCTTTCCTTTTATTGTGTCATTTACATATAAAACAGATTGAGAGTGCTCATCATGAGTTTTCATAAACCTATGTTATATTAATGCTTATAACTTTCTATTAGGGGGAAATGTTAGCATTATAATTAACTAAAGGGTTCTCTAGGATGGTTAAAGCACTTAGGGTTGGGCTAAGCCAGTCACCTCAGGAAAGTGCTAAGGTGCAGCTCTTCTGCTTTGTAGTTACCTTTGGTATTCGCTTAGCCCAGTTTTTAACAATTCTAAGCTTTCCCACTTAACACCATGTTCCTCCCTGTATGGTTGGGAGCTAATTATTTTCCCTTCACCAATGCAAATACCCTTTGCCTCTAGTCATCGTGTCATGAAGTGACAGATAATTCCCTTATAATTTTCAAGCCATGG
>NW_003853482.1:5791-6705 GCF_000181295.1 Otolemur garnettii
CATTATAACCAGAACTGATCCCTGAGGCAAGGAAGAAAACTGTCAATATTTTTAAGGGCTATTACATTTTTCTGTTGTATTTAAAAGTAAACGTAATTCAATGTTTCAAGTACATAAGTACACTGAGCTTTTATGATTTTGTTTCTTTAGCAGCAGAGATACTGTTGACCCACAGAAGAGTTTCTGAAAGATGAGAAGAAATTCTCTTCCCAGTAACCAAAGAAATAGATGATCTCTGAGGTTCTTTCTTTGACTGACATTCTACAGTTCTATTTTTCTAAGATATCAGTGAAGCAAAAAGGATCTCAACTGAACTACATTATTGCAGGCAGACAACAGAATTGAGTGTAAGTTCAGGACAGGCTTAGCCATGTGTGTTCTTTTGCAAGTACTTATCCCATGGAATTCTTCCTCCTCTTTGTCCCTAGTCCCTACCAGAAATAAATGCAGAGACAATCAGAACGTTTGGAATAAACACAAATACGCATGGAAATAAATTTCTAGAAAAAGGAGAAAAATCCAATACCTTAAATAAGTAGGTCACCATTACAACAAGAGTATGTAAACCTGAACAGAATTATAAAATAATTATGTGGATTTCTCTCAATTTATCTCAGAAGTACATATGCATGTGAAACACAGGGGAATCAATCAAGCTGCGAAAAATAACTCTTTGTTGTTTACAAAACACTTTCACTTACAGTATTTCAGCTGATTCTCCTAACTGCCTTCTTAAATGAGTATTACTAAACTTAAGGAAACTGAGTCCCAAAGAACTCAAACCAAAGTCCCTGATTTAGTACTTGGAAGACTCCAAAGGGAAACTTACATCTTTAGACTTCAGAACCAGTCTTCAAATTTATATATATTTATATATATGAAACGTATATTATATATTTTTTATTTTACTAGTA
>NW_003853483.1:0-6705 GCF_000181295.1 Otolemur garnettii
AACTCATGTTACAAGGCCATCATTATCCTCATACTGAAGACAAATAAGACCACTACCAGAAAGAAAACCAAGGCCAGGCATGGTGGCTCATCCCTGCAATCCTAGTACTCTGAGAGGCCAAGGTGGGTGGATCACTTGAGCTTTGAGTTTAAGACTAGCCTGAGCAAGAGTGAGACCCTGTCTCTACTAAAAATAAAAAATTGAAGCAAGGGAATTGCCCAATCCCCCAAGAGTTTGAGGTTGCTGTGAGCAATGACGTTATGGTACTCTACAGAGGGTGACGAAATAAGACTCTATCTCAAAAGGAAGGAAGGAAGAAAGAAAGAAAGAAAACCAAAACCATTAGTCTGACAAAGATTCATGCAGAAATTCTCAACAAAATAGTAGAAACCAAATTCATAAACACATAAGGATTATACACCATGAACAAGGAGGAATTCTACTTGGGACTCAGGGATGTTGCAACTGTACAAATCAATAACACAATAACTACAGTAACCGTATAAAAGATATCCATCACATGATCATTTTAAAAGATATGTTTGAAGCATATGATGACATTTAATACACTTTTTTTTTCTGTCTCACTTTGTCACCCTCAGTAAAGTGCAGTGGCATCACAGCTCACAGCAACCTCCAACTCTTGGGCCTGGGCGATTCTCTTGCCTCAGCCTTCTAAGCAACTGGGACTATAGATGCCCACCAGAACGCCCAGCTATATTTTTTGTTGCAATTTTGCCAGGGCTGGGTTCGAACCTGCCATACGGGGTGCCCCTATATGGGGCCGGCACCCTACTCACTGAGCCACAGGCACCGCCTAACATTTAATACACTTTGATAATAAAAACTTGAAGCAATATATGTACAAAGATAATGATAATCATGTATAAAAAGTCCTCAGTTATCATTATATTCAATGGTAAAATGATAAAGGCTTTTTTCTCCAGCATCAGCAACAAAACAAAGATGCTCCCTCCATCTTACCACTTCTATTCAGCAAATACCATAAAATCAAGACAGAACAATTAAGAGAAAGAAACAAAAGGTATTTAAAATTGAAATGAAGGAGTTAAAGTGATGTGAGCTATGACAACACAGCACTGTACCCAGGGCAAATGAGTTGAGACTCTGTCTCAAAAACAAAACAAAACAAGAGCGACGCCTATAGCTCAAAACGGTAGGTGCTGGCCCCATATGCCAGAGGTGGCGGGTTCAAACCTAGCCCCGGCCAAAAACAAAACAAAACAAAAAAGGATTAACAGTAAATGTAATATCAGAAATTTCAAACTGAAAGCTTAGGGAACAATCCCTTTGACATTTGGCTTGGCAATAATTTTGTCTATCACACCAAAATAATATAACCAACAAAAACAAAAAAAAAGTCAGGCGCAGTGGCTCACTCCTATAATCCTAGCACTCTAGGAGGCCAAGGCAGGTAGAGACCAGCCTGAGCAAGAGAGAGAACCCTGTCTCTGAAAATAGCAGGGCACTGTGGTAAGTGCCTATAGTCCCAGCTACTGGGGAGGCAAGAGGATTGATTAAGCCCAGGAGTTTGAGGTTGCTGTGAGCTATGACTCCAGAGCACTCTACTGAGGGCAACACAGCCATACTCTGTCTCAAAAAAAAAATAAAAATAAAAACTCTGTATGGAAAGTAGCACATTGAACTATTTTACACATGTACAAACTATTAGGTACAATCTAAATTTTTTTTTTTGTTTTTAATTTCAGGTTAATGTTGAGGGTGCAATATTTTTTACATTCTAAATTTCTGATCTTAGTTCAAAGCTAGGGGAAAAGATGGCCTAATTTGAAGTAAAATACATAATTAGATCATTATATTAAATATTTTAAAATTAAATACATATATCTAATAAGTCATATGTAATTTAACCTTTAATTAAAAAAAGATTTCAGCCAGGCATGGTAGCTCCTGCCTGTAGTCCCAGCTATTCAGGAGGCTGAGACATAAGGATCCCCTGAGCCCAAGAGTTGGAGGTTGCTGTGTCACTCTACCCAGGGCAATAGTGTGAGACTTTGTCTCAAAGGGGGAAAAAAAAGTGAGAATTTATACTCCATAAAAGTACAAAGTCTCAATTTCTGTAAAAAGAATTGCCTTTGAAACATCCATAAGATTGGAAATTAACAAAACAAAAAATATTTGACATCTATCTGTCTACAGTATTTTTGAAATTTCTGAACCAAACATCATTATGTTCACTCCTATATCCACACACTTCTGGCATAAGACAAAAACAAAACTTAGTAAGTGGTGGAACATAGAGGTAGTCAGAAATACACCCAGAATTTCTCCCTACCCCCAAAGGAAAGGAAGAGTAGTCAGATCACACAGGCCCTCAAGGCCAAGGGCAGGACTTTAGCTCTCACTGTGAATTTGATCAAAGATCACTAAAGCATAAAGGGAATCCTTGCATAATTTTTTTCACATCTTAAGAAGAATCAGTCCTCAGATAATTTAAGAGCATAAGAAAGATGTCCTTCTATGACAGCAACACAAATAAACCTTGACTTTGCAAAATACAGCTTCATATTACAAGAGCTTCTCAACCCACATTTTAAGGTCTGGCTTTCTCCTTGATCTTTAGATATCTCACCTGCATTATCTGCTCCATTCACTCCCACCTACCTGGGTGTTTGGCTACTGTCTCCTCTCTCTTCACATTCCAGGGCTCTTCAATTTGTTTCAAAAAGGTTACCAGGTCCAGCTTAGAGATGGCAAGTTCTACTTTATTAGAAAAAGACATGTGAACATTGCTTGGGGTTCTTCAATTTCTAACTTAGTATTGTACTCAGAAGAGAAAAGGGTGTATTATAAAAGATTCTAGAAAACTATTTTCCAAAATACTATTTCTTGACAGCCCCAGTAGAATATTTAGGAGGCATTTTAATTTTATAGATACTGTGCTTGAAGCCTCAGTATTAAAATTAAAATGCCTCCCAAATATGCCTAAATGCCTCCTTAATAAAAATGAAGCACAGTATCCATAAAATTAAAATGCCTCTTAAATATTCTAAACATAAGAAGAAGGCATCAGACTTTAAGGTGTAGACAATAATATTTTATGTCACTGAATTTTTAGAATCACCACTAAACTAGAGTAAAACTTGCAAAACACCACCAAAAAGAAGGTAAATCTCAAAGTCAAATAGAAGATTTCTTTTGTACATCAACAAACCCCCAATTTTTTTTGAAAGCAGGAATATAAAACTCTTACAAAGCACAAGCTCCCATGAGACAGTCTATAAAGGAAACACTATAAAATACTTTGGACATATTAAATATTCCAGAGGTAAATAGTTCTCACCCAGAGAGACCAGGTTTCTGTAGTTCTCTAACATCACATCCCTGTACAAATTCTGCTGAGCAGGGTCCAGGTATTCCCACTCCTCTGGAGAGAATTCTATGGCCACATCCCTGAATGTCAACAGTCCCTGAAATAAAAATAAATACATAAATAACACATTGATCACATGGCCTTGGGCAGAGTTCTTAGAGTCTAGGTATTCTCACTCCTCTAGAGAGAATCATACAGCCACATCACTAAATGTGAACTGTCCCTGAAAAAATAAATAAGTGTTGGTCTTGTAACCAAGGGCAGAGCACTTAATTTGATCTAGAATAATATGAGAGGTTTAAGAATCCTTGCACTGAGACAGGAGTGACCTGAATTACATAAGTAGATACATTCTAACACACAGATATTCCTTGATAGTCTCCACTTCTGTGGAAAGAATATATGATCCACAAAATTAATACAGATACCATGCTTATATAGAATACAAAATACATATAATACTAAAGTCATCAACACAGAAATATCCATTTGTGAGTGCTATATGTACATCACACAGAATCAGTTGTGTATATTCCTTAGATGGAAAAATCATGATGACTTAGAAGCATGATGTCAAATTTTATTGTGTACAACAATAAACTGGAGATCTTGGGGGATTTTTTTTGTTTGTTGGTGTATTTTTTTTTAGACAGAGTCTCACTTTATTGCCCTGGAGTAGTGTGCTGTGGTGTCACAGCTCACAGCAGCCTCAAATTCTTGGGCTCAAGAGATCCTCTTGTCTCAGTTTTCATTGCCTCAATGTGTGGTCTTGAACTCCTGAGCTCAAGCGATCTGCCTGCCTCAGCCTCTCCAAGGGCTAGTGTTACAAGCATGAGCCACCATGCCCAGCTTCCACCTCAAATTCTGAAGATGCCAGGAGCACTGACAGAAAAAGCTGAAATGACTTGACTGACTGCTGTCCTGTGAAGTTACTTTTTACAGAAATCTGCTCTAAATGTTTTAAAAGAGACTGTGGATCTCAAATAGGCAGAGAGACAATTCTGCCTACAGAATTTGAGGTAGTGTGCGCTTTGCTACACAACTGTGGGCTGTGAATGGAAGCCCCAGAGGAAAAGATCCCTCTAAAGTAGTTAATCTTCAACTGGTATGATGTGAAATTATTTTTATTTTTTTGTTTTTTGAGACAGAGTCTCACTTTGTTGCCCTAGGTAGAGTGCTGTGGCATCACAGTGGCTTGAAAATTTTTAAAGATCATTAATTAGGACTGGACACTGTGGCTCATACCTGTAATCCTACAATTCTGGGAGGCCAAGGTGGGTGGACTGCCTGAGCTCACGAGTTCAAGACCTAGCCTAAGCCAGAGCAAGACCCCATCTCTAAAAATAGCCAGGCATTCTGGCCAGCACCTATAATCCCAGCTACTTGGGAGGCGAAGGCAAGAGAATCACTTGAGCCAAGAGTTTGAGGTTGCTGTGAGCTATGCCACCACAGCACTCTACCAAGGGTGACAAAGAGAGACTGTCTCAAAAAATAAAATTAAAAATAAATAAAGATCATTAATTAATTTCCAAAAGCACAGTAAGTATATTCTTTTTTTTTACCCTTTTTTCTGATCAACATAATTTAAGTATGCCACAGAAGTTTACCTATCATGGCTCTAGAGTGAAGCCTAGCAGGAAGCTCATATGTTTATATCATATACAAACTCTGGAAACTCTGGACAGTACTTCAGAAACAAAAACGAGAAAATTACCTCCAGCCCCCTAAAAACTGTAAACTATCCACATTGTAAGAAAGAAGACTGTTTTATCACATAATTAAACCAGAATGTGATGTATGTACATAGGCAATGTACTAAGAGATTGGGAAATAGGAAAAAAAGTCACCATAATTACTCTTCAAGCAGCACTTCTCATATGTATAACAAATCCTGAATTCATCTGATAATTGGGGAGTTCTGTTTTGGCTATTTTGAAAGGAAATTTGAATTTGCTATATTCAAACAGAAAATACACTTCTCTTGTCTTTTTTTTTTTTTAATAGTGACAGTCTCACTTTATTACCCTCGGTACAGTGCTGTGACGTCACAGCTCACAGCAACCTCCAACTCTTAGACTCAAGTGATCCTCTTGCCTCAGTTTCTTCTATTTTTTTAGTAGAGACAAGGTCTCACTTTTTGCTCAGGCTGGTCTTGAATTGGAGCTCAAGCTATCCACCCACCTCGGCCTCCCAGAGTGCTAGGATTACAGGTGTTAGCCACCATGCTGGGCTGGGATAATTTCTGAATAACATCTAATGCAAAGACATTAATTACTAAGAATAAGTTAGTTTGTTTGTTTATTTATTTAGAGACAGGGTCTGACTATGTCGCCCTTGGTAGAGGGCTATGGCGTCACAGCTCACAGTAACCTCCAACTCTTGTGCTTCGTGACTCTCTCACCTTGGCCTCCCAAGCAGCTGGGACTACAGGCACCAGCCACAACAACCAGCTTTTTTTTTTTGTTATTGTTGTCAATGCTGTTTAACAGGCCCGGCCAGGTTTGAACCTGCCAGTCCCGGTGTGTGTGGCTGGAGTCCTATCCTCTGAGCTACAGGCACTGAGCCTAAGATGATTTTAATCTTATATACTTCTGGCATCTTATTTCTAAGAAAAAAATTTAGATTTATTAATAAATGTCTTATTGCACACTGAAAATGTGTTCCATTAGAGTGTCTATGTTTCTAAAAATTACAAACATGTACTCATAAATTCTTAGTGTATAACAGATGGTTAAAGTTTTTTAGTTCTTAGATTTTTCACCATGAATTAAGGTTACTCAGACTTAGGATTCTGACTAACATATGGTAACTAAACCGAGAAACCATTCTATAAACAGAATGTATGAAGAAAAAAGTGTGGGTTTTGGTGAAAAACGTTATAAAAATAGACATACAACTCACAAATGAAGGCTATTACAGGTAATAGCTAAAAATGTACTTGTTCCAACTTACAAACACATTTAAGAAAAAACCTATCTTGAACCTATCTTGTTTGTAACTCAGAACCGCCTGTACATGAATACTTTCTGTGACACAGAAACTAATCTAAGAAAAATCAGGAGAGAAGCCACTTATGTGGTTAAAAGGTTCTAAAGATGAATGTGAATTTAATTTTCTTCATGATTGTTTAAGTTGGCTCTTTAATGGAATAGGGATTTTTGTTGTTCCAGCATACAAGTTCTCTTTTTATAATCCTTATGTGCATTATATTTCTACTATTAGAATTATTAGTGCTATGTGTCTCTCATTGTTTTACTTCTTCAAAGAAAATTAAAGTCATGGCTCGGCGCCTGTGGCTGAAGCGGCTAAGGCGCCAGCCACATACACCTAAGGTGGCAGGTTCGAATCCC
>NW_003853484.1:0-2251 GCF_000181295.1 Otolemur garnettii
GAAATTTCTCTGAAGAAGACAGGGGCACAGCCTACAGACAAATGGAAAAATGCTCTTCATCCTTAATCATCAGAGAAATGCAAACCAAAACCACTTTGAGATATCATCTAACGTCAGTAACATTAATCTACATCACAAAATCCCAAAACCATAGATGTTGGCATGGATGTGAAATAAAGGAAACACTTCTGCACTGTTGTGGGAATGCAAACTAATACTTTCCATTTGAGAAGATATTTGGTGATCACTTACAGATCTAAAAATAGACCTGCCATTTGATCCTTCATTTTTTCTATTAGTATATATCCAGAGGTCCAAAAATCACTTTATAACAAAGATGTTTGTACCAGAATGTATATTGCAGCCCAATTCATAATTGCTAAGTCATGGAAGAAGCCCAAGAGCACATTGACCCATAAATGAATTAATAAATTGTCGTAAATGTACACCTTGTCATATTATGTAGCCTTACACAGTGGGAGATTTTACCTCCTTCACATTTACATGGACGGAGCTGGAACAAATTATCTGGAGTAGGTGTAACTAAAGGCAAGGGCCACAATGCTTAACTACTTTTTCTATTTCAGTAGAAACTGGGTGGGAAATTGGGTTTGATGGTGTTGATACCGGAAAAGTGGCACCCCAGCCAGCTCAGCCGAGCAGGGACTGGAGGGATCTGCCACTTCTGTCTTGGTGGCAGCAGCTGGCAAAAAAACCAGCAGGTTGGGGCAAGCGAGGGAGCTTTCTTCCCCCAGAGGCTCCAGTAGAGCGGCGTTAGAGGACCTGTCAATCAAGGGAAAACTGGTGCCCATCCCTGATTGGTCCATTTTCAATCCTGCTCCTGATTGGTCCATTTTAGCTAAGCTATTACACCTATATAAGGCCCCGCGCAGAGAGCCTGGGGGCAGATCGTCGCAGACCTTCAAGGAAGATAGAAGAAGAAGAAGAAGATAGAAGAAGAAGAAGAAGAAGACTTCAGCCGACCATCGCAGACCATCCAGAGGAAGAAGCCAGAGCTGCGGCACTTCTAGTGCTGATCCTGCTCTACAAAGAGGCTTGGCTCTTTGTAGGAGTTGTAACACTTGAGCTGCAACTGTAACACCTCCGCTGCTGATCCTGCCTTACAAAGAGGCTCGGCCCTTTGCTGATCTCTGCCCTGCAAAGAGTCTTGGTCCTTTGTAAGAGATGTAGCTGTAACACTTTCGCTGCTGATCCTGCCCTACAAAGAGGCTTGGCCCTTTGTAAGAGTCCTTTTCATAAGAGTTGTAACACTCGTATCCTGCCCTGCAAGGAGGTTTGGTTCTTTGAGCTGTAAATAAAACCTCACTGTTCATTCTATGGTCTATCGATTTCATTCATCGAATCGTTGAGACCAAGAGCCTGGAAATCCAGTGTTAAAAATCCGGTATCAGTGTCTTGCTGTTGCGTAGCCTTGTCTTCAAAACATGAGCTCAGGAGATCATCCCAACGTGGCCTTCCGGATCATCCAAAGATTATACTCATGCATGGCAAAAGTTCACTTGATGACAACACTTGAAGATTGCTGTGAGTTATGATACCAGGACACTCTACTGAGGGCAAAAAAATGAGACTGTCTCAATACATAAATGAGAAAATCATTAGTAAGGAAATTAACCCTCATTTTTACTTTTCACCATGGATCTAGTGTTGAAATTTTACCTGTAGATTAGATATCAACTATGGAAACTATTCTCTCATAGGGAAATTGTTTTCCTACAACTTCCATTAGTCAAGCCTTTGGATTTTATGTAACTCTGGCCATTTTATATCCTAGATTCTTGTAGTCACTCTAAAATGCCCACACGGTGAATTTTTGACACAAATCATGCTTCTCATACGCACACTAAGATTACAGATTATACCTTCCTCCCTTGTTGTTGCGTTCCTTCAATATGGGACTATATTCCCTTGCCCCAAGCAGTCCAAGCCCAGGGACCAGACATCTCTGGACAACCCCACTCATCATCAGATCAACTGGCAATATCCTAATGAACCAACACCAAATGCATTTGTCCTGACTCATTTTTCTCTCCCGGGGACCATAATAAATCTCCTCCTTTATACAGTCCCATATTCCATCTGCCTACTGACCACTCCTCAGAATTTTGCTCTCAGAAACGATGCCTAGCAAATTTTCTCTCTCTTTCTTTCTTTCTTTCTTTCTTTCTTTCTTTCTTTCTTTCTTTCTTTCTTTCTTTCTTTCTTTCTTTCTTTCTTTCTTTCTTTCTCT
>NW_003853484.1:2271-6788 GCF_000181295.1 Otolemur garnettii
TCTTTCTTTCTTTCTTTCTTTCTTTCTTTCTTTCTTTCTTTCTTTCTTTCTTTCTTTCTTTCTTTCTTTCTTTCTCTATTTTTTCATGAGACAGACTTTCACTTTGTTCCCAGCCTAGATTGTCATGGACAAAGACTCATCCGACTCTAGAGTTGGAGGGATTCTCCTGCCTCAGCCTCTGGAGTAGCTAGAACTAAAGGCAAGGACCACAGTGATTGACAACCTTTCCTATATCACTAGAAAGTGGGTGGGAGACTGGGGCTGAGGTGTCTTGCTATTGCTCAGCCTTGTCTCCAACACGTGAGCTCAAGTGATCAGCCCACCTTAGCCTCCCTCAACATATAAATATTGTAGTAATCAATGGCACTAGTAATTGAGCCATACTTAAGAAATGATCATATCAAGGGCACGAGGAGTGTCCAATCCTCAGGTCCTGGTGACACATAGGGAATATGTCAGGATTGTTTTGCATAACCATTCTGGCAGATATCACCACAACTATGCATAGATCTCTTTGTTGCTTATCAGGTTTCATTAGTGATTGTATATTTAGCGTGTGGCCTGACATACTCTTCTACTTCCTATGTGGCCAAGAAGACAATAGATTGGACACAACTGGCACAGAGATCAGAACTGTTGGAACTTTCCAGATAGGCTGATGTTTCCCATAATCAACATAAATAACTGGAGCTATGGAGTACACTACTGGACACATTGCCTAACCAGATTTGGAAAGAGGACCTTCAGTGAGACACCTACTGTCCAAAACAAGCCTGTTCTAGAGAAAGAAGTAAAACATCAAGAAATGTAGAACTGAGAAATATGTGACATACCTGTTAGGTCTGTCCAATCACTGTCTCATCTTTGGGCTCTGGTTCTGGTATATAACATCCCAGGAGAGCACTAGGTATAAACCACCTTCTTCCATTTGCTTACAAATCCATGAAATGAAATGCAAAGTAAGGGTTGTTGAATCCCT
This sequence comes from Otolemur garnettii, assembly GCF_000181295.1. Lineage (NCBI taxonomy): Eukaryota > Metazoa > Chordata > Mammalia > Primates > Galagidae > Otolemur > Otolemur garnettii. Next base: position 3,251 of record NW_003853484.1, read on the forward strand.
TGGCCATAGGTACAAACAAACTTTAGGAAGCAAGAATTGAGTGTGTAGAAAAGAACCCCACCCTTTTGTAACAGTTTGAACCCAAAGACAAACTGGAGATCCACTACACATTTTTAGTAGGAATAAAGTTAAGCTTAAAGATGGTAACCCAGGGTCACACCCATTGTGATGTCATTCACAGTGACCATGTAGTGACTTCATCATTTAACATCCTGGGTTCCAAGCTTCTGGTCAAAGATACTAAGTGCCCTTTTATGCTCACTTCAGCTGGTATCCCCCAAGGGTTTGAAGTAGAACACTTTTTAGCCCTCCATCCACAGACAGAGAAGTGATCTCCCATTTGTGCCTTATTGATTCTATTCATGGTTGACATTCCCAGCACTAGGCTGACACAAAAGTTGAGATTTTCTATAGCAGTGTGACTCAAGCTGCATCACAGTCTACAAAACTGCATGGAGTCACTTAAGCAAGATGCTATTTGTTTTTTGTTTTTTCTTTGAGACAGAGTTTCATTTGAAACACTCAGTGCAGTGCTTTGGAATCACAGTTCACTGCAACCTGCAACCCTGGGCTTAGGTGAATATTTTGCCTCAACCTTGTGAATAGCTAGAACTAATGGCACCTGCCACAATACATGGCTATTTTTTATTACGTTTTGGCTGGGCCAGGTTCAAACTCACCAGCCTCAGGCTGGTGTGCTACCCACTGATCACCAGGCAACACATGTAGGGCAGTACTTTAAGGACCTGTTTGAAACCTACCCCAAAACTTCCATTTGAGAGAAGCTTAATATGGCTTACTTAAGCATTTACTATACCTGCCTACACACACAGTTTGTTCAAAGTTTCACAGACTTTAAGAATGTCTACTTTGCGTGAACTATCAAGGAAATTCTGGTCTTTTTAGATGATGAAAATATTTGGTGGTTGGTTTGTTGGTTTGTATGTGCATTTGTGTGTATGGGTATTTTTGAGATAAGGTTTCCATATATGGCCCAGGCTAGTCTTTTGTTTCCTCAGCCTAGATCACAGAAACCTCAAACTCCAGGATTCTGGCAATTCTTCTGCCTGAGACTCCCACGTGGCTAGGACTACAGATGCCTACCACCATGCTTAAATAATTTTTCACTTTATAGTAGCAACAGGTTCTAACACTTGCTCTTTCTCTCTTTCTGTTCACAGCACCACCTCATTCAACAATTCCACTCATTTCAGCCTGCCAGAGGACTAAGAATATAGTTGTGAGCCATAAAGTTTGGTCATTTTCTTTTCTTTTTATTTTTCCTTTTTTTTTTTTGATAATAAATAAAACTACAAGGTTTTTATTAAGAACTAGGCTAATTACTTTTTTATCTTTTTTAAATTAAGTCATTCATAGATATATCATAAGTACATTTATGCCATTATGGGATTCAATGTGTTGATTTGTACAAATTGGAATCATTACATCCTACTAATCAATATACCCTTCACCTCATTTACCCAATTACAAGAGTAAGACATTTACGTTCTACACCTGATAGATCCAACTTGTATTTGCAATATTCTTCATAGGTGTGGTCCCCCTACCAACCATCCCTCTATTGACCCACTCCCCTTTCTTCCCCTCTTCCTCCCCTTCCCTCATTCATCCTAGGCTATAGTTGTGTTTCATTTTTCACAAGCATGTGTGAGTAATTGTAAATTGATTTCACAGTAGTACTGAGTACATTGGATAATTTTTTTTCCATTCCTGAGATAATTTACTAAGAAGAATATTTTTCAACTCCATCCATGTAAACATAAAAGAGGTAAAGTCTTCATTTTTTAATGCTGCATAGTATTCTATGACATAAATATACCATAATTTATTAATCCATTCATGACTCAATGGGCACTTGGGCTTCTTCCATGACTTGGCAATTATGAATTGAGCTGCAATAAACAATCTGGTGCCAATATCTTTATTCCCAAATGTTTTTTTGTCCTTTGGATATATGCCTAGAAGAGGAATTTCAGGATCAAATGGCAGATCTATATTTAGATCCCTGAGTGTTCTCCAAACTTCCTTCCAAAAGGAATGTACTAGCTTGCATTCCAACCAGCAGTGCAGAAGTGTTCCCTTTCTCCACATCCACACCAACATCTGTGGATTTGGGATTTTGTGATGTGGGCTACTCTTACTCGAGTTAGATGGTATCTCAGAGTAGTTTTGGTTTGCATTTCTCTGATGATTAATCATGATGAGCATTTTTTCATGTATCTATAGATAATGGACCTATAAGAGAAGCTTCTGTTCTTGTCTCTTGCCCACAATGAAATGGGATCACTTGTGTTTTTTTTTTTATAGAAATTAGTCTGAGTTCTCTGTGGATTGTGGTTATTAGACCTCTGTTGGAAATATAACTCACAAAAATCCTCTTCCAATTTAAGGGCTATCTATTTGCTTGACTTAGTGTGTTCTTGGAAGTGCAGAAGCTTTTAATTTGATCAGATCCCAGTAATGTATTTTTGATGTTGATTTAGTTTTCTGGGGTGTCCTCCTCATAAAGTATTCTCCCATGCCAATTTTTTCAAGCATTTCCCCTGCACTTTCTCTAAGAATTTGTATTGTTTCATGTCTTAAGTTTATATCCTTTAACCAGTGACAGTCAATTTTTATTAGAGGATAAAGGTGTAGGTCCAATTTCAGTTTTCTACAGGTCACCAGCCAATTCACCCAGCACCATTCGTTGAATAGGGAATCTTTCCCCCAATTTATATTTTTAATAGGCTTATCAAAAATCAAATGATGAGGGGAGTGGTCAAGATGGCCGACAGGCACCAGTCTCCAACAGAAGCGCCTGCTCAGAAGAAAGGATAAAGTCCGGAGAAACACCCAACAAAATCGAAAACTGGGAGCCCAGCTGAGAGAGAAGAGTGATACCGGCAGGACACCTCTTCTGAGACAGACAGAGACTTCTAGAGGACGCTCCACAGGTACATAAATCTCTCCAAAGGAATAGCGCCCAGCCCCTCCCCCAAGAAAGGTGTTCTTTTCCTTTCTTTCCTCTTCAACTGCTCCTCCGAGTCTCCTACAGGCCACCGATAAACTGAGGACCTATTCTCTCACTCCATGAGTGAGAGCCGCCAACAGGGAAGTTTACTACCCTGGAGGAACCCAGTTGAGACTCAGAACACCCTCCCCCAGGCAAAAAGTGGAACTGGCCTTCGCACTGCCATTTTGAGTTTCCAGTCCACTCTCCCTCCCCTTGCCCACTGGGACAGGGAGAGGAGAGCCACCCTTCCAAGAGCAACCCCCTGTCCCAGTCCTTCACTGGGAGAACTCCTTGATCCACAGTTTCATTGTGCAGACGGACCCCCCTCAGTCAGCGCATTCTGTGCTCAGCTGTCTCCCCGGCTGCTATCTGCACTTCCCGAGACCTTGGTGCCTGTGACCCGGACTGACGCCGAACAGGGAGGGCTGCACACCCCATCAGGCGTCTGCCTCCGGGGCTTTGGTGGCCCTTGACAGTGATAGACTTCTGCTGGATCAGGTCACTGAGCTGCGCCCACCTCCC
>NW_003853485.1:0-6701 GCF_000181295.1 Otolemur garnettii
TTTTTTTTATTGAACGGTAACTATGTACATTAATACACTTCTGGGGTACAGTGTGGGGTTTTCACATAGAATAACTGTTTCTTTAACTGCCTTTAAGGTGTTAGTAGTGACTGGGTTGACTTTTTCTTTTTAAATAACAATGTGTAGATCATATACAGGCTAGGTAACAAAGAGTGTCCACCAAGGAGAACGTCCATCAACGTTTGAATCAACAGGCCATTGTTTTGAATCACAGAACTCTCTACTTGCTTTAGGCGGAGTACACCCTCGTCAAATGTTTCTCTGCAAAGTACACAAACATTAAAGACCGTTCTGCACCATTCTTTTCTTTGTTGTCACAGTCCAGTGCTAAAGCCAATTTGGGAAAGAATACTGTCGGTTTGATGCCTAATCCCTTTCCCTCTGCTACGGGTTATCTTGGAGACAACAGGATCTTGCACAATGCTTCATTTTGATTTTGGCTTTGCGACTTTTTGGGATGGAGGACCCCAGAATCCTTATTGCCTGCTGCTTCCAGCTTTCTGTTTTTAAGGTCTCCTGGTGCCCTGGGGTCTACGGTCTGACCCCACCCTCTTGTCTGACCGCCTTCCCTCACACCAGGATATCAAATAGGTTTCATCTCTTAGGACAACTCTCCAGTAAACTGGATTTTGAGACCTTTACTAGGAAAGCAGCTGGGACTGAAGTATGAGGTCTGCCGTGAGCACACGACTGGACTGGACTGGACTAGACTGGGGTCACCAGGGTCTGCTTCCTTCTGGAGCAGCCCAGCCGTGTTCGCCGTTCCTGAGAGCGTGCGAGGCTCCTCACCTGTTCTCACGCCTGTACCACCTTATCACCCCACCCAGAGTTCCCTTCCCGTTCCCTTTTCATCTCACCAACCCAGACTGACGTTAGAGGTGAACACAAGGGACTCTTTTTGGATAAAGCCGCCTTTAACTATTTTTAGCCCATGTTGCATGATTTAACTTACCATTTTTTCTTGTCCTGTGTGTGTGTGTATGTATTTTTCCCTGCCACATGTGGTTTATCTCCCCGGTGAGACTGTCGGGGCTGAACCCACTCCTCTGGCATCCTCTATCACTACAGACATGTCACCAGACATCCAGCAGCCCAGGTTAGACTCACGGTGTGCACCTACGCAGCATGACCTCTCAGAGCCGCCAATCAAATTACCTCGTGGAGGACGTGCTGGGTAAAGACCTCCTCATTGCTCCGGGACTCATGCTGTAGTATGAAGAACTTTCCAAATCTGAGAGAGAAAAATTGGGGCCAGTTCCTGCAGCTATTGGTGCTAGAATTAAAAAACAAACAAAACAAAAAACAAACATCTGTTACATTCTGTGAATAAAAGGTCAAGGACAGCATTTTACTGCAGCATGCAGTGCATTAGTTTGCATTTAAATGGTAAGTCAATCCACAACTCCGATTCCTGGGACTGTTGACCATAAATGTAGTGGACACCAGAAGGGCCTGGTTTCTCTGACGTACCTTTAATCTTTTCTCTGTATATAACAGTAAACTGCCACCAAGGTTCCAACATTCTTGGATACTTTCAACAAAAATACTGCTCCACGTTTTGGCCTAAAACTTTCCTTGAATGACTAACCAAGCTGATTTTGTCTGATCCTGAGAGTGTCTACTCATTTTTATTTTGAAATTCTGTTCTGAACTTTTGTGAAAACAAATCCACTTTTCTATACTACTCACTGTTGATTTCTTGTGATGTGATGTATGATTTCTCTTTACTTCAAATCACCTCCACTCCCTGCACACAGTGCTATCTTAGTACGTGTCCAACCTTGTAATTTAAGGCAGGGTCCTCAAACTATGTCCTGGAGCCACAGTTTTAGATGAAGTTTCACTGGAGCACAGGCATACTCACCCGTTCCCACCAGCCTGTGCCTGCTGCCACGCCACACCGCCAGAGACCAGCAGACATGACAGAGACCATGTGGCCCACAGAGCAGGGATACTCATCACCAAGCTCTTCATAAAAGAATGTGCTCACCTCTGATTTAACTTTGATTATATGTGTTATATATAATCAAAGTTATATATAACTTTGATTATATGTGTTATATATAATCAAAGTTATATATAACTTTGATTTTCAGAAATGACCTTTATGTGAGATCGATTCCCTGTACTTTGTGGAATCTAAAGGTTTACAGCAGCTTAGTAAGTATTCTTTGATTAAATAAATAACATCTAACAATTAATACATCTCTGTAAAATTAGTAATGTGCCCGTATTAGAGCAAATAATCTCTTTTACAAGTTTATGCAAAAGCAGAAACAATAATTGCCTGTATTGAGGTACTGCTTTGGGAGTTAAGTCCATGGAAGAGGTTATATAATTAACTAAATGAATTGTGGGTTAACACGCATCAGAAGAAAGGGCAACTAGCAGCACCATGAATCAGGGACTTTCATTCATTCGGCAAATGACGACTGAGAGAGAGCCTGCTGCTGCCAAGCACTGGGCCAGGAAGGTGCTTAGATGAAAGACGTGGTCCCTACCCTAAAACAGAGGAGACAGCCTGACTCACCAGCTTTCGGAAGGTCTGAGAAATCCTTTGACAGAGTTACAGATGCTCCTTAACCTACAGTGTGGCCGTGTCCTGACAAACCCACGGTAAACTGAAAATACTGCCAGTCAAAAATGCATTTAATACATCTAACCTCCTGAATATCACAGCAGGGTCTGGCCCACCTCAGACATGCTGGTAACACCTCCACCGGCCTACAGCTGAGCAAAATCACCAAATGCTAAGCCTACTGCATAACAAAGTGCTGAGCACCTCACATAATGTGTTTAACACTGAAAGTGAAAGACAGAATGGTGGGGGTGTTTGCAGTATGGGGTCTACAGTTTGCATGTCACTCTCATACCAGGAGAGAAAGGGGAAGAATTATTAAGTCAAAACATCTTATTTTGGATACACCTGCACTCCCAAATTGACATGGTTGCACAAAAATGGATATTTAATCTGGCTTGGGGATAAGAAGTTCAGGAGAGTAAAAAGGCCTCGGAGAATGTGGTGTCTGGGAAGAACGCGGAGAGAACGTGCAGGAACTATGTAGCTGGGGGCGGGGAGGCCTTCCAGGTGTGGCAGGCAGTGTGCAGCTGAGAGAATGCGCTGTGTGGACCGCATGTCTGGTAGCCTGGCATGGTGACACAGCACACAGCACCCGGGGCTCCAGGGGTGGTCACAGTCAGGTCCTAAAGGATCTGATAAGGCTTTTTTTTTTTTGAGACAGAGTCTCACTATGTTGCCCTTGGCAGAGTGCTGTGGCGTTATAGCTCACAGCAACCTCAAACTTCAGTGATTCTCTTGCCTTAGCCTCTCAAGTAGCTGGGACTGCAGGCACCTGCCATAACGCCATTGTAGCTGTCACTGTTGTTTGGCAGGTCCAGACTGGCTTCAAACTCACCAGCCCTGGTGTATGTGGCCGATGACCTAACGCCTGAGCTATGGGCACCCAGCCCTGATAGGCTTTTTAAAAGAACATTAATTGAAATCCAGCAGATTCCCAAGTTTATAAACTATTAAAGCACTAATCACACTCCACTCTTACTGGGAATGGTGGGGGTTCTACACCAGGGGACCATCAATGAACACTGGTCAAACGGAAAGGTTACTGCACTGAATTTTATTCATTAGTCAAAGGAGAAGCAGCACGGTGTGGGAAAGCCATCGTCCAACGCGTGTTTGGAACTTGGAAGGATCACCTGTTGTGAAGGCAGGTTTGGGGGTGGCTGAAGGATATGTTCAGAAAGCCAGAGGCCACTGGGGCCATTCCATAGGAACGTGGGGACAGGGTTGACTCTTAAAGGAAAAAAGGAGAAGGCTGAGGTAAGGTGCTCAGAAGTTAGAATCAAGATGTGTTCATGGCTTCGCTGTCAAAATAACAGAAAAGGGAACTATGAGATGATTCCCAGAACTAGTTCTCAGAAAATGCGTCAACTGTGGTGCCATCATGGAACCATGGATTCAGTGAAGGTCTGAGGGAATACGATGATTTCTAAGATCAAATGCTTAACTGTCTGATTAACAGCAATGAATGAACCTTAATCATGGTCATGGCTAAGAAACGGAAAACTCTGAGACTCACATTTACTTTCTGAAACTCATTTATTGCTTTTTGCCTTTTAGCTAAGATCAAGTGTACTTGCTCAAATTCAAACACATCTCTCAGTGACAGGATCTAATGGAAGAAAGGCCTCAAGTTCAAGAACAAATGGAAAGGCTTGACAACAAGTGTAAACACTTAATAATTTTGCTAGTCATTTCCTCATTTGCTTTTTGCATTAAATTCATTTGCATAATTTCTCCTTTTATTACATGATATTTTATGTATGAATTAGGCCACGGAGGAGGGGCGGGAGATTGCTCAAATAACGGCCTCGACGGATCACTCATCACCACTTTGCAGCCTGACATATAGTAGGTACTTCTGAACGCTTTGTGCCTTCCTGGAGCTTAGAGATTCACACCTCTCACTAGTTACAGGAGAGTGAGAGGCTGATCAGTGTCAGAGCTCTGGATTCAGATGTTCTGCACAAGTTTTGGATGGAGTTGATGTCTCAGCTGGGTGGAGAAGCCGCATCCTTCCTGAGCACAGAGGACATGGCATGGGCCTCCCTCCCTTGCTCTCGGAAGGAGACAAAGAGCAAAATGTGAGTGTGAGGGGCTGACTGGCTCAGGCGGAGTCCGGACTCCCCGCTGGCGAGCGTCCAGCGGCTCTCACACACCACACCTTCTCTACTGTGCTATCCAGCCTAGAACAGTGCCTTTCACCTTGATCATCTTCTCCAAATGTCAAGGGAGCCAGAACAGGTGAAGGAAGAAAAACACACGTGTAAATAAGGTCTGTCCCCCTTTCAGATTCAAAAAATAATTAAACCCACATAAATGCTCCTGAATTTGCACGCTGGCTCCCCACGAAGCACCTACTATGCGCCAGTTACCACTGTAACGGTTACATGGCAAAGGTGCCAGGTGGCCTGGCAATGGGGTGACACTTCCCAAAGTGCCTACTGGACATCCAGTGGGTAGCTTTAGAGCTTGGCAAACTCATGTACGTGTGTCTTGAATTTTTAAAAATCAGAGCTCACACGGTCAGCTTGCTGGGATGGGCCTGACTCCCTGGCACTGTCATCCACAGAGAAAGCCTCACATGTGACGTGCCTTGTGCCGGCGGGGCATTCCCAGTGCCTCCAATCTAAAGAGCAGAAAGAGGTTGTGACCAGTAATGAAGAACTCCATGGGTGGACGGTACAGGTTTCTGATTCCTATGAAGCTGTGTTACTAGGTAAAACAACCTCCTTAGGAAAGTATGTTTTTTAGATGAGAAGAACTAAGCCTTAGAATGAGATTAGTAACTTGCCGTTGGTTACACAAAGACAAAAAGAGAGAGTCAGGGTGCACGTGCAGCCTGGAGAAGTGGGCTTCTCCTCTCACACCACGCTGACTCGCACACGGCGTTCGCCTTATGGGAGATACACTAATAAAAGGTACGGCGTCTCTGTCTCTGAAAGGTTCACAACCTAAGCAGAACGCTGAAGGAATACCTGAATGTCCAACACAACGCTGAACGTGTAAACCTCACAGGAGAAACGTGAAGACCGCGCGAGGGAGTCCAAAGGAGCAACAGATCGGGTTGGCTTATAAGATCAGAAAACGGTTGGATTCCAGGAAGAGTCCGCACTTGGGCTGAGCCTTCAAGGGACAGTTCAGGTTTAAAGAGGCCCAGAAGGAGACAGAAGAGGCTTCCCTGGCGAGTGACAAGTACATGGCTGAGTCTGGAGACGGGATCTGTGGCTGTTTCTGAGTGGGACAGCCATCAGGGCGTGTGGTACTGCAGCAGCCTTCCCACAGCGGCGGTACAGAAAACGTTAAAAGGGGCTAAGACTGCGCTGGTGGGGACACCAGCTGGAAGGGAAGCGGAGGCCTAAACTAAGCTGCTGAGAAGGAAAAGAGAATTTTTACAAGGGAAATTTGACACAACCCCCAGGATAGTAAGCAGGTCTAAAAGAAGGGCATAAATAATTAAATAATCATATTCTAAGAAATGTAAAATAGGAACACCATGAACATGGCACAGAATAGTTTTTAGCTAAAACAATAAGTCTTTTTTTTTTTTTTGTAAATTAAGAAATAAAAGTTGTTGAAGGTTAAATAATTTGTCCAATGTCACTTGAATTCTGGCCTGGCTAGGACACCCGCCCCGTGGCCCGGGCTTCTGAGACTAAAGATGAACTCCCTCGTGGTGCATCACAGAGGTCAGTGACGCAGCTGCTGCCCATCCAACGTGGGGATGTTCAGGAAGAACTGGACCAGACACAGCATCACTCCGCTTCACGGTATCGTAAACACGACTCTTGTTCCATTCGTAACTGACTGTGGCTCCGTCAGTCTTAGTAACTGTCTCATATGTAACATTTTCTTCCCAACTAGACTCAGTTGCATTTTGAAGGCTATAGACATAGGCAGACATCACCGGGTTTAAAAAAAGTACTGGTCTGGGAACATAGTCTAGAGTCCCAACCCTGCCAGTAATCACCTGTGTAACTTGATTAAATTACCGAAACTCTTTGGGCCTCATAATTCTAGTAATAATTATGATAAAAATGGAAACTGCCACTGCCACTGCCACCATGACTTAGTAAGCACAGTTACCAGGCCAGCAGTTGAG
>NW_003853486.1:0-3034 GCF_000181295.1 Otolemur garnettii
AAGACCTTTTAAAGTTGAGACTCTCAGCCCTTCTAATAAGGTTCCTTGATTCCCTCCTATTCCCTTAAATGCTGTATGAAAGGAATGACTAAAAGTACAAATGTCTTTTCCATGTGAACTTCGGGTCCCCAACCAGGCACCCATGAATACCTACAGACAACTGCAAAGTGGGTTTTCCTCTTAGCCTGGGTCCAACCTCAACTAAGCCCCTTCCTTATAAGTGAGAGGAAGCCAGAGTGGTGTCCACCCTTCACCCCATTGGTCTGCAGTTCAGGAATGAGGAATCAAGGCCAGAAAGGACTGAAACCCACCTCTACTGAAATAATCTAAGAAGTCCATAAGGCAGTAACAGTGATAAAAGTCTAATTTATTTCTATAAGAGTGTAGATGTAGCCAAAAGCTAACCAGCATTGTTCCCTAATTTACCCTATTACTGTTTAAGGTCATGTCTCCTTGACAGGTGGACAATGTGTGACTTCCCCAACCACTTCTACAGATAACATCACCATTGCAAGCCTCAGAGGATGACACCTGACATCAATCAGATCATGCATGGGAATCAATTGAAGAAGTCCCAAATCATCCTACCCAAGAAATATCTGATCCAACAAGCCAATCTCTGTTTCTAAACCTCGTGAGCTCATCCCCAGCCAATCAGCAGGCCCAAATCCCTAGGCTTGTATTTACTAAACCACCTTTAAAACTTAGAGCCCACAAATTCTCAAGAGGATGGATTTGAGGAGTTGTCCCCAGCTCCCTGTCTGTCACCTGGTGACAGGAACCTTCTATGTGTTATGTAGGCTGTGAAGTTAGTGATGGGTCCATCCGGAGTTAAGTTAGTGATACCATGCAGACTAAAGTAAACCCAGGGGTGCAAAAGTAATACGGCCTAGGGCAAACTCTTCATTGCTGCAGCTGCTCTGGTCTCAGAATGTTGACCTTTACTGTGTGAGTGGCAAGAGACCTGATCAGTCTGTAACATAAATGTTCTTTTATCTTTTTAAACTAGTTGGGTTTTATTTAACCATGTAGCCATAGAGACATGGAGCGAGTAACTATAAAATCATGACATAAATAATAAAAGAGGTTGGAGGTACCTGATGGTTGAAGAGAGCCATGAGCCAAGGAAAAGAGGCAGCCCCTAGAAGCTAGAAAAGGTAAGGAAACAGCTTTTCCACAAGCAAATCCTGGGGAATGCACCTGCTGACGTCTTGAGTTTAGCCCCATGGAAGAGACATTTTAGACTTCAGTATTCTAAAATTTTAAGATAATAAATTTGTTGTTTTAAGCCACTAAATCAGTGTGATTTGGTACAGCAGCAATAGAAATCTTATACAGTATCCTACATTGGGGACATTAAAACTTTGGAATGTGGACATCTTTGGTTGAGTGTGGGGAGGGATTGCTATTTTGCCTACCACTATCACTAAGCTAATTGTTCCCATAAGCAAGTAGTCTTCAGTTCCACTGGAGAACTATAGAAACCAGCACAGAATGTGGATCTTAGCATTTCCCACTCATGGGGGAGTGAAGATGGTATTTGGTTAAGCATTGCTTGTGGACCAAGGTAGAATGATAAGCATTCTCTATAGGATAACCTGACGTTAACAGATTATGGGTTTCAGGGTCAGTAAAAGCTCTGAGGCAAATAGAGGCAGGGGCTGGCATCTCAAAGGTGAGACAACATACAGTGAAATGGTGGTGGCTCCTGTAGCATTCAGAACCATTCATACCCCACACTAGCTCTATTCCATCCTGTCATTGATTATTCAAGGTAGTGGCTAACCATAATTTTTTAAAAATGGGACTCTAACTGGAAGGATCATGTAACAACCTTCATTCCCAGTGCTATACTTGTTTACCAAGCCCTCAAGTGATAGAAATCATCTTTCTCCTATAATATGCATTCTAGATCTCCTTACCCTTGACTAATTCTTCTGTTGCTTTAGTTTTCTTACCTAGTAGAGTAACCCAAACCTACATCCCTGAGGAGGTGGACCTCCTGGTTACTCCTCTTTGGTTGGACCATGACTGGAGCAATTTTCCACATAAAGTTATTAGCAGGCTTGGATGTACCCAAAGCACCTTTACGAATCTCCCAAATTATAGATATACTCGTTCCTGGTCCTATCATATATAATAATTGTATCTTCTCCTGCAAACCAAAGTAACTTATCCAGAGCAACATGGTAATTCTTTTGTCTGCTAATCTACTGACATAGGCTTTCCAAAATGAGGCTAAAGCCCTGTCAGGATTAGTGAAGTCCTTTTTGTGCTCCATGATGGAGCTAATTCCTCCCCTACTCAACAACTGAATTACACAGGGCAGGGAAGTAGTTTTCTCAAGTGGATGACTGGTTATGATTTTCAGTGTAGCCTGTTCCCTGCTGTAAAGGAAGGGAGTTGTTTACAACACTGACAGGTTGGTCTCTGGCTTTGCTGTCATGCCCTAAGCTGTCATTTTCTCCCACCTGTGCTTTCATGGCATTCAACCATCAGCAAATTGTTCAGTCCTTATAATCGCCATTGCCCTCATACTTCCCCAATGCTAGAGATAGTGCATAATCCAGTGTTCCTCCCTTCAAAGTACCCACAATGGTGGGTCGTTTTAATTGTGGAGTAACAGCTTGTCATGACTTATCACACAATGATCTTCTTATCTTTCTGGCCTAGTAGATCTGTACTGAGAATCTGCTTCCGATGGCTAGTTCTAAGAGTATTTTTTGTTTGTTTGTTTGAGGTCCTCCAGAAGCTTACTCTGTGACAAATATCCAAACACAATTAGTTTATTTGAGAAGTCATCCCTGGGAACACCCAGTGCAGGAGTCGAGGAATGAAACAGTGAAAAGAAAGGAAGGCAGGCTCTAAAGAATGCGTTAACACAGAATCCAAGAGACGCAAGCACGATGGCAACATAGGAGGCCACCTGCTCGTGTTTCCCAACAATAAGAATTCTGTACCTGCTATGCATTCATAAATAAAAGCCTTGGCTCGGCGCCTATGGCTCAACCGGCTGAGGCGCCAGCCACGTACA
>NW_003853486.1:3288-6693 GCF_000181295.1 Otolemur garnettii
AAAAAAAAACAAAACATAAATAAAAGCCTTGGGATTCAATAAGGAGGTTGTGAAACTGGTGGAACCAAAGACATGGAAGAGTTATTTTGGGAGTGCAGACTTACACCCAGGGGCAGAGCCACCAATTGTTGTCCTAGCTTTAGACCTGCAAGGGCTCTGCTCCCCAGAGGACTCACTTACATCCCCATTTGGTTTCATTCTGCTACCAAAATCATCTACCATGGGGTCCTGGAGGAATCACACACACTAGTGCTTCAGCAGATAGGCCATCTATATATATCAGTCTTGGCAGAAGGCCCCGAAGTGATCCTGTAACTCTGCTCCTGCCCCCTTCAGCTATCCCAGCTACTTGCATAAGGACCCAGAGGGACACTTGCCCATTTATGCCAATATGACAGGCTTTCAGATCCTGAAGAGGCCCTAAATCTTAGCTTGAGCCTCTCTCAGCTGTAGTCTGAGAGCACTTTTGCTTAAATAGGAAGGTTCTGGGAGTCTTGTAACCAGGATCACTGGGTTGGGCTTGCCAGCATCTGCCCCATAGCAAATTCTGAATCACCTTGGATCTGAATTTCAGTCCCCCTCAGCTGTGGTCTGGGTGCAGTTCTGTCCAGCCAGGCTCCTGTCAGGATATGAGCCTATCTGAATGGTCAGGCTTGCCAATATCGATCTTGCAGAAGATCCCCAGAGAGCCTGTATCTTGGTTTTATCCCCTCCTATATATAGACAGAAGGCAATTCTGTCTACCTGTGGACCAGAGGGAGATCTGAGGGAGAGGCACTGCCCTGACCTATGACAACCAATAAAACTGCTGCATAGAGCTTATCAGGAAACCACTTCCCAGAAGATTTTTCATCCTCAAGCCCATAGACAACATATTGGTGGAAAATTACTGATGTACAATCTCCTCTGCTTACGGATCAGACACACTCTTTGACTTTAATTATGGTATCTTGACATTCGGATTCTGCACAAGCGTACCCTAAGTCCATCTTCTTCACTCCCAGCTCATTTCTGTATTAAATTTCAGGGTAGCTGTGTTAGTGTAGAAGTGTTGGCCCACTGGATGGGCACAGTGGGGGGCACATGGCACACCTTTTGGGGGAGGACATAACTATAATGGCAGCTCTCCCTAACAAATTCAAATATTGTGACCTGGTTGTTTGAACCCTCACATTAACCTGAAATAAAATGGAATCTACCTAACCACATGCATGCCTGATGGAGTGGGAATCGCAGACCTGCCACGGTTCCCTGGGGAAGCCCGGGTTTGATTGACTTCCGAGTCTTCCTTTACCAAGTTCCTCCACTTTCTTTGTCTGCACTTACAATCATCTTACTTTGAAAAATTTCCCTCCCATTTCCATTTTCCCAAGTGGTTTATGGTTACAGAGTTTACACTTTCCTGTTCGTGTTTATATACTGGGTCAAAAACAGCATACACAGCTATTTCTAAGGAGATTGACATTTTTACCACTTTTTTTTAGACAGAGTCTCACTTTGTCACTCTCCACAGAGTGCTGTGGCACCATAGCTCACAGCAACCTCAAAATTTGGGGCTCAAGTGATCCTCTTGCCTAAGACTCCCGAGTATCTGGGACTACAGGCGCCTGCCATAATGCCCTGCAATTTTTTGTTGCAGTTTTTTCCAGGGCCAGGTTCGAATCCTCCACCCTCGGTCTATGAGGCCGGCATCCTACTCACTGAGCCACAGGTGCTTCCCCAATGACAGTCTATTATTAGAGGCAGCGTCCTGCTCTTGCTCAGGCTGGTCTTGAACCTGTGATCTCAGGAAATCCACTCACCTCGGCCTCCTAGAGTGCTAGGATTATAGGCGTGAGTCATCATCCCTGGCCTATTACCACTTTTTTTTTTTTAGTTTATTTAAAAAATCGAAATAATAGAGACAGACTCCCTGTGTTACAGTTCACCATAATGGCTAAAGATTTCAGTTATTTTGCAAATGTGTTAAAGACTATATGCATTGGCTGTCAAAAATTCTTCCCTTTCAAATATTATCACAACCCTCGGAAACCTCAAAGCAAACATTAATAACCTCCAAGTACACAGAGGTGATCTTTGGAGAGCTCAAAAATTAATTTTTTTTTGTATTTTTCATGAAGGTTTCTCTCAATCAGTTTCATAAGGTTATCATTCAGAAAAAAAGATGTTACTCTTTGAATTAGTTATTTAATTCATGCATAAACTATTTTTTTGTATTTTGGGTATATTTTGATATACGCACATACAAAGTTTTTGAAAATCTTGTGCTTTGTTCGAGATGATAAAAAATAACTTTTGTGTATAGTAACTCAAATTAAATTCTAGGTTGGAAGAGTTTTCATCTTTCCTCCTGAAAACCTACTCTTATATACCAAAGTATTTAAATTATCATAAATCTACATAACATAGATTTATGGAGTTTGCATCTGAATGCATGATACCTTTTCTATTTCAGCTAATGTTAAGCCAGATCCATACACTGGAGAGGTAATATCTCTGTGTTAATGCCTAAAAATATTTACCAATGGAGGTAATATTGAAATAAATTTAAAAAAAATAAAATTACTAACAGCATATGTAGTAGACTAAATAATGACTCCCCAAGATATTGAGGGCCTAAGTCCTGTGATCTGTGAATGGCCAAAAGGGACTTTGCAGATCTGATGAATTTTAGGATATGGAGATGGTGAGATTATCTTTGATTATCTAAATGAACTTTAAATATAAGTAGATATCCTTATAAGAGGGAGGCTGAGGGGGAGATGACTACAGGAGGTTCAGGGATGAGCAGCACAAGAACGTCTGAATGGAGCTGTCAGGACTCCTAGAGGTTTAGGCAGGAAAAATGGAGTTCCCTTTACTCTCCAGGGAACCAGCCCTGCCAATAGCTTGCTTTTAGCAATGTAAGACTCAATTCAGACTTCTGGCTCCAGAACTGTAAGATACTAAATGTGTTTTTCTAAACTGTTAAGTTTGTGCTATTCCTGTACAACACAACCATGGGAAATCAGTATGGCATATATGGGAGCCATTCTGGAAAGAAGACCTACACAGGATTTTAGTCCTGGAAGTTCTCTTTTAAAGACATAAATTTTCAATTCCATTTAGGTAAATACAGAAGATGTGATGTCTCCATATTTTTATGGCTGAATTATATTCCATGGTACACATATCCCACAGTTTATTAATCCACTCATGAGTGGATGGACACTCAGGAGGATTCCGTGTCTTAATGATTGTGAACCAAGCTGGGATAAACATTCTGGGGCAAATGTCCTCATCATTTGTACTTCCATGTTAATCTAAATGAAAAAGAAATGAAATTTGCATAGTATTTACAACTTCTAGAAGATAAAACTCTGAGGCAACCTGCAGATAGGGAAAATCTTTCTTTTTTTTTTTTTT
>NW_003853487.1:0-6692 GCF_000181295.1 Otolemur garnettii
GAATGGGTCATCATCATCATTGGCTAGGAATTTGTTGAGAAGTTTTGCATCTCTATTCATTAGTGAAATTGGTTTGAAGTTCTCCTTTTTATTTGGGTCTTGGTTTTGGCATCAGGGTGATGTCTGCTTTCTAGTTCGTGTTGGGGAAGATTCCTTCTTCCTCCATTTTTTGGAAGCAAGCAATTTTTACATGTTTTCACTTAATATTTAACCCATTTCTGCTTACATATAAATGTGGTATGTAAAAAAAATATCCTTTGAAAACAAAACAAGTACTGAAAAATTCGACAAGGTTTAGCATGTTTGCAAGTCTCTGTAATGTCTGCCTGAATGGGAAGGAATGGGTTTTCCTAACCTGCTTCCTCACTCAACCTCTTGCAGTGTGTCCTTTGCAGTGAAGTTTGTGAGGCCATCTGCACTCACAGACTGCCCTGGGAAAGGAAGACCTCAATGAACCCCTGGATAGGGTTCCTGAGATGACAATTTAAGGACTGCTGAAAACCTGTTTGCTTTGATGATGTTTAATCAACTCTTTGGCCAAAGTAGAAGCTATGGATCATAGACCCTAGGGCACACTGTGAAAGCCACAGGCTGTAGAGTGGCAGACCTCAGACTCAAATACACATCTGTCTTTCAGAAAATCTCCCTGATTTCAAAAGGTCCTGGGAAATACAGCTGACTCTTTGCCCTCACTTGGGGAGTAGATAGGCTAGATGGTAGGTCTGTAGAGGTGACTGTGTCGCCACCACACTGGGAACCCCTGGTGGGAGGATCCCTTCACTCCCTGGCACACAAGGATGAGTGGAGTCCCACTTGCCCCTCCCCTTGTAGCAGGCAGACTGCAGTGGCTGAGTCTTGCTCTACAGTTTGTGGGTCTGGTGTTTTGCTGGGCTGTCTCAGGCTTCATCTCATGGGAGCTGATTCTGGGTATTCCTCTCCAGCTGAGCATTCAGGTACCCGAAGCGGGGGGCTTAAAATTGGCCATGAGGGGCATATTTGCCGCACCGACCTGGGAACATCCTGGGGACAAGATATGCACCCTCTTTCCCAGGGCTTGTTTCCAGCTTGTCCCTTCCCAGGATGACCATGGTAGGGTGGGATGTAGCTCATTAATGGGAGGAAGAGCTGCATGGACGTGTAGTTCCATGTCTGGTAGATTGACTGACTGTGAGACAGGGTGTGTGTGCTGTGTACCCGGGTGACAAGAGCCCTACCTCTGAGCAGACTAAGCAGGGACCTGTGCTTTGAACAGTACATGCTGAGCACAGATCCCAGAGGTGGCAGGACATCTCTACCTCCCTTTTGCCATGGGTCACAGACACTCTGTGGGGTCGTTTCTCTTCACAGGGACCTTTGTGTGCTGCCAACCCAGGTGAGACCCAGGGTTTGTTGCTCCTGCCACAGCCTGACTTTTGGCTTGTCCATCCTGTGGCATGAGGGTGCTTTTATCCTCACAGGTTTTTTCCCCATGGCCTGAGGGCGCTTTTATCCTCACAGGTCACGATGAGGTAACCAAGAGTGCCTGTTGCCACCGGCACCAACATATCCCTGTTCCTACGTGTTCCGGTAGCATGGAAGGTTATCCTTAGAGGATCTGGATGCTGAGACTATGTGTCCCAAGGGGGCACAGATCCTGTTTTCCTTTTAGTTACCTTCCTTCATAGACCCTATTGTGACAGTCACCTGCCCCCAATGCTTATTCCATGGAGTATTTTGAATACTGTCTCTAATGTGTCATTCATTCATCTACTCACTGGACTGGGCGGGGTGTGAGTGACTGAGACCGAGATCAACACTGTGCCTCTGAGGATGCGTTTGCACTTCTTGGTTTCCGTAGAAAGCTAAGGTCAAGGAGAGGCTGTTTGAGGACATTCTTGTCTCTATGGCAACTTGGATAAGGCATTTTTTCCTGGAGGCAGACACATTTCACAAGGATATTGAGGCCGCAGGGCAGGAGTAACTGTAGAAACACCAGGCCTAGTAGATGTCTACTACCACTGTGAGTATGACTGCATATATGTTCAGGTGCAGGTGTGTTGGGAGCCTGAGCATGTGGCCCCAGTTGGACATCAAGGGCTCTAATCCCTGGTGATTGTCAGAGAGGCTGGTAGCTCCTCATGAAAGGGAGGCTGGGGAATTTGAGTCATGTGTGCTCCCCCAACCCTGGCTTAGTGTCCCCAAGGGACAGCTTGTTTGATGAGGGGACTGTCATCTGATTGTGTGAAGCACCAATCGTCAAGTCTTTCTGAACCTACGTGATTGTCACGTGCTCCCTCAACGATGTAAATTTACTCATTTACACCTCCCCATCATAAGAACCCCTTACATGTTCATTGGAGCGTGAAGATCAAAGTCAGCAGATTATGATGACACAAGATGGACAGGACTGGAAGGTCTGATGTAGCCCTGAAGAGCCCAGGGGTGGTGCCATGCTCATCTTGAGAGAAATTCCTGCTGTCCAACCACAAAGACAGTTAGATAAATCACATTAAGATCTGGGAGGACTACTTCCTCATTCTATAAGCAGCAAATAGAAACCCCTTAGCAGGGATACAGTTCTGCCATGTGTGGTTGTGTGTTTGGAAGTCAATGTTAGGGCTGTGGCTTTTTCTCTGCTGATTATGTTTCTAAAGATTTTTCCTTACAGGATGTGCTGTATGAGCCATGCTTTTGCACACTGATGCAAGGCTCTGTGGTTCTGCAACTGGGAACTGCCAGCTCCACTGTACCTTTACCATCTTGGGTGGGTCTGCCAACGGAGGTCTTCATGGCAAACAGGCAGTCAGGAGGGAAGAGAACTGGTTGTGTCATCTCTTCTGAGGCCATTCCACTCAGAGTCACCCCAATAAAGTTCCCTTGCACAATAGGGATGTGTCTTTGTCATAGGGAGAAAAGGTCCATGATGTAGATTTCCCTCAAATTCCAAGCACTCCTTTCACCACATCCCCACAGAAAGACCAGCAGAAGCAGGATTGTCCCTAGTGTGGCTGTGCTAAGAGGTCTGGTCCGACGGACACCGGCTCTGGATTCCAGCCCTGGAGCAGGAGCTACTCATCTCCCAGGATCACTGCCAGGGGCTCAGGTTGCACGGGTCTCCTCCCTGACCTCCTCTAAGAACCGTATTCTAGATCAGAAAGGGCAGCCCCCTTTGCAATGGAGTCCAGGCCCAAGCTCTGAGGATCTCATCTCTCATCTCATCTCACCTCTCATCTCAAAGTTCGCAGGCCCCCATATCTGCCAGGCCCGGGAAGGCCTTTGCTGCACACCAGTGCACTCTCTTCATTATCTCATCCTTCCCTTTTACCCTTCGGTGACCTCCACAACATCCTATCATGTTGTCCTTCACTGGAAAAGGAAAAAGGTAGAGGACACTATCAAATCATGACATTTGTTTTTTTCTTTCTCTTTCCCTTCCAGGTGTCCCTGTCACTTTGCTTTCTGAGAGTTTTACTGTGAGGGACCTAGGCCTCTGTGTGAATGTGTATGTGTGGTTCAGTCAGGGGGTTGGCACCTTGGAATCTGTGGCTGGAGAGATTCCCTTATTTTGGAAAATTCTCCACTGTCGATTTCCCCCTCTTTCTCCTTGGACTCAGAAGGAATCAAAAAATACCACCTCCTTAAGAGGGACTTTACCTCACAAATGCTATCCATGTAACCAGCCTAGTTCTTTGTACCCTCAATGAATCCCCAACAATAAAAGAAAATACCATCTCCCCTCACAAACCTACTTCCATCCTCCTTCCTTTTCTTTTTGCTGTGCAACCAGGGTATGGGATTTCTGTTTACATTTCCAGCGTTTTTCTTGCATTGCAGTGCCTCTCTTACCCTGCGACAAGACAGTGTTGTTGTCCATGTGAATGTGCAATTTACATAAACTATGTAATTTATACTTAATTGGTAGCTAAACAGATGTTGTGACTGAATGTTTTTCTGCATCATTACATTTAATGAATGGGGCAAAGGAAGGGGTGAGAGGAATATTTAACATGTGTGTGTGTACATTTTATTTAAAACACCTCCTTTGTCATGTTCAAAAGATGCTAGTGGAATTATCGAGAATATGCCAGCATACTGAGGCCAACTTGAGTATAGGGTCCTTTATACGCCAATAGTCAAGAGTGGCTAGTGCCAAAAAGCTCTTGACCCCCAGAAGACAGGGGGAGCAAGATTTTTACATTATGTTTCTAGTAGGGAGAGGGTTCTTAGGACGAAAGTGGAATTTTACAGAAGGAGAATTTGTGAGATTAAATTATAGGGTAGGGTTGTAGAGTTTTTCACAATGGGGGTTGGGTGTTGTGCAAAGACAAGACTGTGGTTTTACAAGGTTTTTCAGTTTTAAGGCAATCGTCTTGTTTCTGCAGGTTGTGTTTGCTCAAGCAGTAAGCTAAGTTAAGCAAGGGGGGGGAGGCATCTTGAAACTGTCAGAAGTCAGTTTTCAGTTTCTTTCTTTTTCCTTTCTTTTCTTTTTTTTTTTTTTTTTTAACAAAACGGAGTCACTCTGGCCTCACCCCTTCTGACTATCTCTCCTAAGGAGGCATGGCTGTTATAAAAATAATAATAATAATTCTATAGGGCAGCACCTGTAGCTCTGTGGGTAGGATGCCAGCCACTATACAGGGGCTGGCTGGTTCTAACCTGACTGGGGCCTGCTAAAACAATAATGACACCTGCAACAACAACAACAACAACAACAAAAATAGCCGGGTGTTATGGTGGTCTCCTATAGTCCCATCTACTTGGGAGGCTGAGGCAAGAGAATTGCTTAAAACCTAGAGACTGAGGTTGCCTTGACCTGTGACACCATGGCACTCTACTGAGGGCAACAGCTTGATACTCTGTCTCAAAACTAAAAATCCGTAATGGACAGCATAACTATCATTGAAAGTAACTTGAGAAGATGTGACCAAATGTGAATACCAAAGGGTATCCCAATAGGCTGTGTACTTTTTGAAGTCTTTGAAATTTCTTATAGCAGTGCATGTGTGTAAGTAGCATAAAGATTCTGGGGCACATGGAATCACGAGTTTGCAGCAAGCAATTGTATAACTGATGCTTAATATAGTTCCTATGGTGCAATTTTAAGTATCATTATAGAATTTCCACATATGTCTTTAAGATAAGGAACAAAATGGAACAGAAAATAAATTTTACACTGTAGGCACAAACATTGGCAGCGATGTGTGGAGTCAGTGAGTGTGGGTTACATGCATCTATGCCAGGCATTTTTGGGTTCTAACTTCATCCTGCGTGGTGTGTGTGTGTGTGTGTGTGTGAACGCACGCATCTATACATGGGGCCTGGGAGGTACATTGGGGCTTTAGAGGCATCTATTTGTGCCTGTTTTGTGAGACAGGATGGAAGGTCCAACTGAGGGGAGACAAGCAACTGAGTCACCTGTGATCCCTTCTCCCTGTTGTTCTGTGTCCTCAGGTGATACCTGTGCTTTAGAGATGGGTGCTGTGAGTTCTGTAAGGCAGAGAGTGCCAAAGCTGTGTGAGCATACAGCCCTAAGCCCAGACTTTGTTTGGGGTGTCCACCAAAGTATGTGTATTTTGTCATCATTGTGCATTCATCTTACACCTACAGTGGTGTGTGAACAAGACACGCACATGTGCATTTATTAAGAAATGACTTTCATGCCATGAAACTTATAATTTGATGTCCAAGGATCCTGAGCTAAAATATGCAAATGAGATATAATATATATTGTGCAAGATTAGAGAAAAGTAGAGAATATTAAGAGTATTTGGGGTAAGAAGGTGGGAAGAGAAGGATTGCAGGAAAAATCTCATCTTCTGCAGCACACATTTCTATGAAGTGGGACATCTCATTCAATAAAGTGTGGACACCTGGGAAAACTTGTGAAGAGACTCACAAAAATTCTGTAGGAGTATGGGTACTCACAAGACACTGTGTCCAAGTCCCTTTCCCTTACGGCAGCAACTCTAGTTGAACATGCCATGAACACATATGTGAGCACGTGAATGCCTGTGTAATGTGTTGGAAGGATATGTGTCACGGTCTAAAGAGTGAGCTTCTGTAATTTGCTGTCCCTTTCATGAATCCTTCTGTGCATTTCATATTCTTTGCAAGCACATTTAATGGTAATGTGAATTGGAAAGATGCATCATTAAAAACTTCATTTTTGTCCCACACACATACAGACCACTCATACTGTGTCCAAGGCCGGTGCTATCACAAAAGGAGTAATCCCTTCTGTTCTGAAGTAGGTCAAGACAGGCATCCACAAAGTAGTATAATGTGGCAGTATTCTGAACTGCAAAAGAAGGAAGAAAACCAACACGATATGACTTTGTGGATGAGATTAAGATGTCAGTTGTGTTCCAAATAGGCAGGGAGAAGAGAGCTGGGGAGGGAACATAAGAAATATATCCTCACTTAATCACCTTAAATTTTTATCTGTTTTGGATTTTCCAGAGTGACATTGGTGGTGCCCGGGTCCTGGGTATCTACGTTCGGCACCGTGGGATCCCTGGGAGAACAGTGTGCCTGAGAGACAGCAAGCGAGAAGGGTGTGCACACAGGCAGTTGGCACGTGAGATCCCAGCGACACGCCTGTTGATGGGTAAGACTTGCCCATTGACTGGACATCCATTGGCAGCCATGTCTTGTGGGAACTTGGGACCTGGGTTTCTTTGAACCCCCTCTGCAGACACTTCCTTTCCTGTTAA
>NW_003853488.1:0-6692 GCF_000181295.1 Otolemur garnettii
CTCCTTAACTCACTGCATGATGGCTTCTGTCCCTGGGATTATAGTAAACATGTTCTCACCGAAGTCACAATCCACCTATTTGTCATTAGGTTCAGTTTTTCTATTTTTTTTTTTTTATTATTAGATCATAACTATGTACATTACTGCATCATTTATGGGATACAATGTGCTGATTTTATATACAATTTGGAACGTTTACATCAAACTGGTTAACACATCATTCACCTCATGCATTTAATTGTTGTGTTTAGAGATTTATACTGTACTATTAATATATTTGACATGTACAGTTGCAATATGCATGGTAGGTGAGTTCCCACCGATTACCCTCTCTCCACCTGTCTCCCCACCCACCCTGCCCTTCTTTTCTCTTTTTATTTCTGGGCCATAATTTTGTTTAGTTTTTCAAATTAATATATTAACATACCGAGTATTACATTTAATGAGCTCCTAAAATATGCAGATGGCTTCCTTGCCTTAACAACAAATCTGCCACAGTTTCCCAGGCTCTGGAGCATGATGTCCTGCAAACAAATCCAAGCCATTTCACTGCCTGACTGTGCAGTCTTAGACAAAGCCCTTATGCCCTCTGCGTGTCAGCGTTTTGTGTATAATTATGGGGTTATCAACACTATATATCTTGTGAAGGTGTTATGAGTATTAAATGACTCAATACCTAAACCCACTTATATCTTGTGAAGGTGTTATGAGTATTAAATGACTCAATACCTAAAACCACTTGTCACAAAACATCTTTTAGACATTCCTGTTTCTTTTTGTCTGTATTTGTTTGGTATTATTATCCCTATGGTCTGTATGTCACGGCATGGAGTTTACTCACAATCACTGAACTTTGAAGTAGGTTGCTAGTGACACAAGTAGATGAAAAAAACTAAATGTAGGATGATACCTTATCTTCTGCAGATACATACTATAATAGAAGCCTTTCTGCATAAATATATAAGTAACTATATAAGAAAATTTGCGGCAAAATATTATACAGATTAAAACATTAGCAGCTATTCTCTAGAAGTGATTTGTTTTAGGATAATGTTATTTATTTTTTATGTTATCTATTTATGACCATGGTAAACACCCAATGGTTTTTTACTTATTCAAAATCATTGTCAGGGAAACTCAAGTATTCTCCACCCCAACCATAGGAAGGCAGTAAGCCTTCGAACACAGGCTATCCCTGAACTTCAAAAAGGATGAAAAGATATTCAGGGAGCCTCTTCCAAGTATAACAGGATATATTTTCCCCTAATTCCAATCCAAAGTAGTCCTACTTATACATCATGACCTTCTATGACTTAAAACCTTGTAGACT
The DNA here is from genome assembly GCF_000181295.1 of Otolemur garnettii. Taxonomy (NCBI): domain Eukaryota; kingdom Metazoa; phylum Chordata; class Mammalia; order Primates; family Galagidae; genus Otolemur; species Otolemur garnettii. The sequence goes on from NW_003853488.1 coordinate 1,331, forward strand.
TAAACATTTGTAATATTGTGCCCATGTAAGTACTCACTTGATAACCCCTCTCTCTGTGAAGAAGCTGATGGTGTCATCAGAATCCTGGAGCATGGTCCTGTAGGTGGTAGTGGGTCTGGTATCTGGGTCAAAGACTGTGAGTCCTCCCTCCCCTTCACCTGCTCTCTCTCTTCATTTGGAACTCAATGGGAAACTGCTTTTCCAATATCCATCTAGAACAAATAAGGGGTAGAAAATGATCCAGAAGTATAGGAAATGAATACATGATCTTCCTCCTCTCCCCATGTCTCTAAGCAAAGTCTTTCTGACATACAGAAATGACTCTAAATCTTTATTCCTAATGTAAGTGTGAGCGTGTGCTACTTCTTAATACTACATTTCCAGGTGATCTCTGTGACAGTTATGCTGTATGGTTTAGGGGACAGTCATCCCTTCTCTCAAAGGGAGGAGAAGGGTGGGCCAGGATGACCATTTTGTTGAGGTCTTAGTAGTTTCCATCTCTTCTGCAAAGGATTCCTGCTTTCCCCCACAGAATAGATATTACGTGTCCCCTTCTATAGATGACTGAGGATAGGTTGACAAAGGCTAAGAAAGGATTCAAATGTGATGCATCAAGTAAGGGGCAAGAATACAATTTCAGCTTTTGCCCACATCTCATTGTTCAATGCACCGTCAGCAAGGGAACTATCACTCTTTAGGGGCTTAATATTGGGTTTCAGGGGCAGGAAGATGGCAGGCATTACAATGGTTTGTGGTATTATATAAGACAAAATACGCAAACAGTTTATATCTGTGATATTAAAACTATATTTGTCAAACAGGAAAGCATTAATAAAAAGGGGGAAATGTCTAACAAGGCTCCTTGGGATAAAAAAGCAAGGTGGGGAAACATTCACATACCCAGTGAATTCTATGCATGAAGGGCCTTCAAAGTTTAGAAAGCAGTCATTTCACACTCCCTGGTGGATGTTAACTCAGCGACCGTCTTGACAATGATTTAAGTAAAATCCTCTCCCTGGGCCCAAGAGAACTTGGTATGGAAACTATGTGAATTGACTGGCATTTAAGGTGGAAAACAGGTGTATTCAGTCACAACAACAGCCAGGGTAATATAATAATATTTTTAAAACCAGGATAACCCAATGGTATTCTAACTTATATCTCCTTTAATCTTAACCTTTATTCAAGTAGCTTATAATTAAATGTCCATTTTAGGTCAGGTTATAAGAAGTTGGGACAGAGGAAGTAAATCAGGGGAACTGTATTTGTTAGGGCCTGCCCAGTAATGGAGTCTGGAATTTCATGAAAGCTTTACATCCTAAAGCTGTCAGGATTCCGAGTGCACTAATCTCCATGGGCCCCCACATTCCAGGCTGCACTGCAGAGATTAGGATCCTGGAATTTCTTCTGGAATGTATACACTATGCAAAATAAGCCAATAAATATATAAAGTAAGTTTACATGAATCCATATTGATAAAAATAAATGTTTGAAAAACTAAGGAAATGAATGAGAAAAAAAATAGTCTTGATCACATAATTCTAAATATTATATGTAGTTATCCACCCTCCCTGAGTTCAAGGTTAATCCCACCTCCCCTATCAGTGGCTCACTTTTAAGAAACAAAGTAGGGAATGCAAAGTTGTCACTGTACACTGGAGAAACTTGGCAATCACCACTTTAAACCAGAGATGAATTTAACATCATCAGTGACATCATCTGAGTATTATGTACTCCTGAGTATGATGTGATAAGAAAGACTTTTTAGCTCAAAGTGTTTATTTATTACTCAGCAGTGTTTATTCTCAAATCCAAACACCAGTCTACTAAGGAGTAAAATAACTAAGTAAGCTTGTACTTCTCAAATATGTCAGAGTCATGACAATAGTGTGACACTTAATCAAACGGTTCAACAGGGCGTTACCATATGCCTCCGCAATTACACAACAAAGTACACCCCCAGGAGAATTAAAAATTTGTCTACATAAACACTTGTGCACTGATGGACATGGAAACATTATTCATAATAACTAAAAACTGGAATCAACCCAAGTGCCTACCAATAGATGAATGGATAAACAAAATGTGGCATGTCCCTATAATAGAATATTTTTCAGTCATTAGGAAGAAATAAAATTCTGACACACGGTACAGGATGAATAAACCTTAAGTATCATGAAAATTATACTTTAGTGGCTCCATAAACAAAACCTAATAGTTCTCAAGTGTCTTAGTTCCCTCCTATTTCAAATGAGTTTGCAGTGTTCATGTTCAAACTGAAACAGGCAGCTAGGTGGCCTGCTTAAATTGGCCGGACATTACAGTGTTATCTCAGCAGCAGTGACCTAGCAGCTTCAGTCTCAGAGAATGAAGACAAGAGACAAAGAGATCTCAGTACAAATCTGCAGCTTTCGGTACACTGAAGCAATGCTTTTGAGTTTTTCTCAGGAATAGCAGAACTGCCTTGCAGCCCTGAGATACCTACAGCACCTTACTCTACTATAAGGTACAGAAAATGACAAGATAAGTGGTATTCCACCAAAGAGTGTGCTCAAGAGCCACTAAACCTGTTCATAAGCTGGAAGAAAAAAACTCTATCAAAACCTAGTTCATTATAATACCGAAATCCAGGTCTGAGCTTTGGGCCTACACTGTCCACAGAGATGCTGCCCTCAGTGGCTGATTGGCTGGATGGTGCCCAGCACATAAACATCTCTCCTGAACTCTGGGCCAGTGCTATCAGCTGGGCAGCCTTGTGAGTTTCATTTCGTGACTGTAGCCAGCGCTGGCAGGGAAACATTGACTGGAATTCTGGGCCAGGAAAGTCTAATGATTTTGTCCTACTGGAGACACTTTCTGTGGCTGTGGGTTCACCACCTGTTTGCCTTTGTTGCACGGTGGTGGCACTGCTAGAGTGAGGAGTGAACTTATCTGGGACAACTTATCATTACAAATAAAATGTATGATTAACATATTAAGAGAAAAAGAAGAAGAAGCTGAAAATTCTCATGAGGAGAATCCAATAGAAGAATTCTGGCAACATGAAAAATCAGAGCAGATGATCACCTCCTGAGGAAGTCAATGAAAACACATCAGAAAATTCCATCCACAGGGAAAATGATGAATGTCAGAAATAGAATTTAGAATATGGGTGGAAACTAAGATCATTGGAATGGAGGAAAAGATGGAAACAGAGAACCAGAAAATAGTTCAGAATTTGTCCCAAGAATTGAGGAATTCAAAGACAAAGTTGCTAAGGGTACGGCCATAATGAGGAATGATGTAGCAGAGCTTAAGGAATTGGAAAAAGTATTTGAGGAGCTTCAAAATACAGTCAAGTACCTCAGAAATACAGTTAACCAATGTGAAGAAAGAATCTCAGATAAAGAATACAAGACTTTAGAACTATCCTCAGCATTCAAAGAAGTACAAAAATGGAGAAAAAGAACAGAATATTCCCTGAGAAAGATATGGGGTCATTACAAGAAATAAAACATCTGAATTACAGGGATTCCTGAAAGAGAAGAGGAAGGTTCCAAAGGCTCAAATTCTCTTCTCCAAGACATTATGGTGGAGGATTTCACAAGCACTGCAAGAGACACAGAAATTCAGATAGTAGATAGCTTCAGAACCCCAGCATGACTCAATGCAAACAAAGTATCTCCTAGACACCTTGTAATTAGTTTTGCCAATGTTAATATGAAGGTGAAAGTTGTGCAAGCAGACAGGCATAAGAAAAGTATTACCTTAATGGGAACAGTATGAGGATGACTGAAAATCTTTCAGCCAAAACTTTCCCAACCAAAAAAGGATGGTCATTGAACTTAACTTTCTTAAGCAAAACTATTTCCAGCCCAGCATCCTATATGCTTCTAAACTGAGCTTGGTTTCTGATGTAGAAATCAAATACTTCACTGATGTCCACATGCTGAGGAAATTTGCTATGACTAGACCAGCTCTGCAGGAAATACATAGACCCATTCTTCATAACAATCAACAGGTGGGTACAATGCCAAAGTAAACCTACCTGTTTACTGTTTAGAAATTAAAGAAAAAAGCCTAGCTTCCACAATGGTGAGAGGGATAAAACTAAGCTCTGGACTTCTTATAAACAAGACGACTGGATATGAAAACTTAGGCAAGGTATCTGTTGCCTACAAGAAACTCACCTAACCTCAAAGGATAAAACAAGACTCAGGATGAAGGGATGGGCAACAGTATTTCAGGCAAATGGACAGCAGAAAAAAATACGAGGTTGCAATCTTGTATGCAGATACAATTGGAGTTAAACCAACAAAAATACTGAAAGACAAAGATGGGCACTACATACTGGTCAAGGGAAAGCACACAGTATGAAGAGATTTCAATAGTTAACAACTATGCACCTTGTCTGAATACTCTTCGATATATAAAACAAACCCTAACAGATCTGAACAATATAGTATCTTCCTGCACTATAATAGTTACAGATTTTAACAACTCATTAGCAGTACTAGGCAGATCCTCCAATATGATTTAATTAAAAAAGCAAATTTATACACACACACACAAAAGAAATAAAACAAAGAAATATTTGACTTGAACAAGACCCTAGAACAAATGGACTTACAGACATTTATAGAACACTTTATACTAACAAATCTGAATACACCTTCTTCTCATCAGCCCAAAGATCATCTTCCAAAATTGATCACATCTTAAGTGACAAGGCAAAACTTAACAAATTCAAAAGAATAGAAATTATCTCCTGTGTCTTCTCAGACCATCATGAAATAAAATTTGAACTCAAAGGCAACAGCAATCATCATAATCAAATACAATCATGGAGACTAAATATCCTTATACTGCATGATAGGTGGGCCATAGATGAGATCAAGAAGATTATTAGATTTCTGGAACAAAACAACAATGAAGCCACAAACCATCAAAGCGTATGGGGTACTGTAAAGGCACACGATAGAGGGAAATTTATAGCATTAGATGCCTTCATGAGGAAAATGAGAAGAAGGAGGTGTGCCAGTGACTCAGTGAGTAGGGTGCCAGCCCCACATACCAAAGGTGGTGGGTTCAAACCTGGCCCCGGGCAAACTGCAGCAACAACAACAACAACAAAAATGGATAGGTGCTGTGGAGGGCCCCTGTAGTCCCAGCTACCTGGGAGGCTGAGGCAAGAGAATTGCCTAAGGCCATGAGCTGGAGGTTATTGTGACCTGTGATGCCATAGCACTCTACTGAGAATGACAAAGTGAGATGCTGTCTCAAAGAAAAAAAGAACAGATATAAGGAAGGAAGGAAGGATGGAAAGAAAGAAAGAAAGAAAGAAAGAAAGAAAGAAAGAAAGAAAGAAAGAAAGAAAGAAAGA
>NW_003853489.1:0-2056 GCF_000181295.1 Otolemur garnettii
TTGGGTATTTTTCCTACTAATAGACTCTTGGCTCATCTTTTTAAAAAAATTCTGTCTTTGTATTGATTTGAGTGTTGTATACATACAGTAGGTATATTCAAACTGTTTCATCTGTTTTTACCTAATTGGTTATTTTTAGCATTGTAATCTATCTAGAAATTCTTTTTTAGTTTTTATTTTCTTTGACAACAACTATTTACCCAAATCTATTGCTAGGTATCTGTCATTTTGAAGAGGCTCCTCTATAACACATACATATAAACATATACATACACACATATGCATACATTAGTTGTACCCATATGCACGTGACTTTGCTATTAGGTTCTTTTCTCTTATTTTTGATATATTATTTTGTAAAAATATCATATTAAATTAGTCATGGGTTTGTAGCATATTCTGATACTTAGAAAGATTAGCTCCCCACCTCTCCTGTTAATATATTTCATTAATCACATGAAATTTTACTTTCATATATAATTTATAATGAACTTAGTCATTATGAAAATATATTTGCATTGGGATTATGTCAGAGCAGTATTATCATCTTCTCAGTATTAGTCCTTCCACCAAGGCACATTTAATGTGTACTCAATTTATAAACTCTTCACTAATGTCATTCTATATTCCCCTTAATAAAGAATTATAACCTCTTTTAGGTGTGCCATATACATAATTATAGTGTGTCTAGTTCTTAAACATTTTTTTACTATGTACTTATAATATGTCAACATGCAGTTTGAAATCAGGTCAATATACTATTTGAATGGTTCAAATATTAAGCAAATAAAGACAAAAGCTCTGTTCTCATGAAGAGAGCAAGTTGGTAGAAGAGAGAAATGGAATGAAGAACCACCCAAATAATGATAGAGGTGAGACTGAAAAATGCTACCAATGAGTAGTATATAAAATATTATAATAGATACATTTAGCCTAATTATAAAATTTTACTGATTATTCTGTGATTATTGAATGCTCTAGGACTTAGTTACCCTGAAAAAAGCAGAAGAAAGGTGCTTCAGGTAAAAGGAGCAGTCTGTGCACTTGCTCTATAGAAAGAAGGGTCCTGACAAAGCTACGATTCATACAAATTTGCCAGAGAAGTTCTGATGTATTCCTGTTTCCCAGAGTAATTACTAGTTGCGTCTGCTGTCATTCTTAAGGTTATTCTTGTTTGCATAATGTTATATGGTAAAATTAGCCATGTTACATTCCATGAACAACAGTGGCTAAGCCTCCAGAGCCTCCAGGGAGGAAGTCTGTGAACTAGCTGGGGCAGGGAGCCATAGACCAAGTAAGGAAGAGTCTTGTAAACTATGTTAAAGTTTTTGAAATTTATATTGAATTCCGAATTGTTGGAAGCTAATCAGTGAAGGTATGCTAAAGTTTGTAAAACTTATATTTTGTAGGATTGATTCTGGAAAGTGGAAGGCATCAGCATGGATGTAGTGAGATCAGGTAGAAGTTTATGGATTAGCTGAAGAGAGATTGTCGCTTTGGATTAGATGGGCAGTAGTGCAAATTTAGATTAGTACGCTGACTCAGTGAGCTCAGAGAATTAACGGCTGTTAGGTATCACAGATGACCTCTTGGTTCATCTCACTAGACCTCAGGTGCCAAGAAAGGCTATGCGATCTTTTTCTTGACGCTGGTAAAGATTAAGACTAGTAAAGAGTCTGTTTAAATAATTTTAAAGATATTTGAGAAGAAATGTCAAGAAGTTTAAAAAATGGACTTGGAAATAGGATATTACATATTGGCATTATAAGAAAACCATGTTAACTTTGCATCCAGCTTTCTTGTTGAATTGTTCTTTTTATCATGATTGTTTCTCTTCAGTAGATTTTTTTTTTTTTAAGAATACGGCTCGGCGCCTGTGGCTCAAGTGGCTAAGGAGCCAGTCATGTACACCCAAGGTGGCGGGTTCGAATCCAGCCCGGCCCGCTAAACAACAATCACAGCTGCAACCAAAAAATAGCCGGGCATTGTGGTGGGCACCTGTGGTCCCAGCTACTTGGGAGGCTGAGGCAGGAGACTCGCTTGAGCCCAGGGGTTG
>NW_003853489.1:2386-6685 GCF_000181295.1 Otolemur garnettii
GTCCCAGCTACTTGGGAGGCTGAGGCAAGAGAATCGCCTAAGCCCAAGACCTGGAGATTGCTGTGAGCTGTGATGCCACAGCTCTCTACCAAGTGAGACTCTGTCCCCCTTCCCCCCCCCCAAAAAAAAGAAAGAAAGAAAGTACATTATCTGCATATATAGAGGGTGCTGCCCATATTGATACAGGACCCCTCCTCTCATTCTCTAGGCCCAGGTGAGCTCAGAAATCAAACCTCCATCTCTAGGCACAAACAGGCTACCCTTTCCAGGCCACACGCTGTGGACCTGGCAGGGTTATGAACAAAGCAGCCTGAAACATTTTGGGTGGTACCAACTTGAGTAAGGGCCCACAGCCTCTAATTCCTTTCCAGAGATAAAAACTACTGGGACCTGAAAACTTAGTGGAGGGACTGCTTTCATTCATTTATTAATGCACTCCTTAACTTTGAAAAGATGTTTTTCCACCTACCAACTCCTGGCCAAAAGGTATAGACCCCTACACAAAGGGCCCAAGTGAGGGAATTCCAACTTTGATCTTCCCCTTTGCCAGAAGCTCTGGTGCTTTTTCACTCCTGTATTCTTTTCTGTCTAATAAATGTCCTGTCTTACCACTGATCTGTGGTCCAGGGGTTCATTCTTCAAATCCCCAGACCAAGAACCTACTAAAGAAAGAAATTCCTGTAACAAAATGTATACACCTTTTAAGAAAGAAAAAAATTGTATTAAAATTGTAATACTCAACTTATGTTTGATTTCTGTTATTTTAGGAGGTGTTCAAACACAACTTATATTCATTTGTTTTTATGGGTATGCATTGACTATTACAACTTTAGTATAGTTTTTCCTTTTTTAAAATGTGCATCCATTTTTGGGCACCCTCTGTAGTTGCAGTCTTTTATTTACAATATTTATATAATATCTAAATAGATTTTCCTGTATTATGGCTTTTCTTTTCCAAAGCTTCCAAAGAAATGTTAAAATAATAATGTTTAGAGTAGTCATCTTTGTCTTCCTGATTTTATTGGAAATGATTCTGTTTTACTATGAAATATAAATATAAATATAAAATTTGCCTATTTGTAGTTTTTTTTCCTTTATTCTTCTCCTCTGGCAAATCTCTTGATACTTGTATAAACTTCCATCCTTAAGTTTAACCAGAATTTTGTCATTATGTAGCGACCTTTCAGTGCAATGGTGTATGTATTATGTCAGCTCTTTCATGTATAGCAAATCGGAAAAATGTCTTGATGAAAACCTTAGACCCAATTTTGAAAGCTATTTTAAAATTAAATTTTAGTACCTTAAATTAATGAAATTACTTCAAAAAATACTTACCCTTTGCTATCATAACTGCAGCTGTTACCAGAGTAATTAAATAAAAAAGGGCAAATGTGACAGCAGCAAGTCTCCATGAAAATACTGTTCAAAAAGAGAGAAATTGGCTGATATGATTAATGGAAACCAGATGTAGGAGTTGAGATTAGAAAGAATTTTGGTCAGTAATCATTAATCCACTTGAATTATCTGAAATCTAAGCTCATGGGAGCATCACGTTATGGGTAAATATTCCTGTGGGAGGAATTCTAAAAATTATTTTGCACATTTAGGAGCAGCTAGGGAAGAGATGAACATTTTGATGCAGAAACCTGCTGTTTATGTACTAACAAGTTGCCCTGTTAAACAGCTCTTTCAAAGATTGCAAAAGAGCACTTGAGAAATCTTATTACGGATTTAGATCATTTCCTTCCCACAATTTTAAAAAGATGATATCTCCCATTTTTATAGCAGAACTAGGTTAAGAACTGAACTCCAACATTAACTGTGGGCCAGACAGGAATGCTGTACCAGTTTTGATAAAAGTCTGTTCATTAGGAGATACTTCACACACTCTATTTCATTTTTAGAAATACTGAAGCATTACAGACACATGCCTTTTATAAAACTAAAATATCAAATCAAGAAAGTGTGTGAGCGGCTCAGTGCTCATAGCACAGTGGTTATGGCAGGGGCCACATGCAGTAAGGGTGGCAGGTTCGAACCCAGCCCCAGCCTGCTAAACAAGGACAACTGCAACAAAAAACAGCCAGATGCTGTGGTAGGTGCCTGTAGTCCCAGCCACACGGGAGGCTGTGGCAAGAGAATCACTTAAGCCCAAATGTTTGAGGTTGCTGTGAGCTGTGATGCCATAGCACTCTACCAAGGGCAACATAGTGAGACTGTGTCTCAAAAAAAAAAAAAAGAGAGACTGTGTGAATGTGAGACATTATTTTTTCCATGAATATGGTATGTCATTCTAAGCCATCATGCCCTCACTGTTTTATTGTCCATCCTTGTTTGCTTTTTGTAGAGCAATTAAGTTATTATGACCCACTAAACAGTGGTGGCATGAGAGAGAAATCTTGATGCAGTGATTAGTCCAAGAATATTTGTTTTCATAATTAGTTTATTAAAGAATTTCAGCAAAAAGAGAATTCAGAATTTTAAGTGCTCTTTACCTTTTATTTTCAAAGTCCTAGTACTTTCTGTTTTCTGAATATTTGACGTACAAGTACCTTTGACATCAGTATATGTTACCTGGTCCTCAGAAGAGTCTAGAAAAATATATAAGAAAATACATTCAATAATCATAATCCATATGTACACATGTATTATGTATATATATATAAAGAAAAAGCATAGGATAAATCATAAACAAAAGTTTCACAGTTTATGCTTATACGAAAATTTTAAGATTGGAGCAATCATATAGGTGCTTTTTGAAATGTGGTTCTTATTTCTTTAATTCTCAATTTACTGATCTATATAAAATGTAGATAATAGCAACAATCATTCATAGATGTAGAGATTTAGTGAGTGTATCAATGTATAAAATCAATAGCATAGTGTTTGAAACAGTAAACATTCAATGAGATTCTTACTGTGGTGGCAGTAATAATAGTAATAGTGTAGAATAAGAATTTAGTTTGAAGATTGTTATGAGCATTAGCACCAGTAGCAACACTAGTAATAAAAGCAAGAGTAGAAATATGAAAATGAATTTTAATGTCTATATTCCTTCCCATAGTTAAATTTAATGTAAAGACATGAGAAAAAAATTATCTATCATATCACTAAGTAGATAAATTCAGCAACATACTGCATGTTCTCACTTAGGGCAAGTGAAGCCGAACTCATAGGCACCAAAAGTCAATAACATCTTCCCAAATAATATTAGATGCAATTCAGTTGTAAATATTTACTTATCCAAATAAGTCTGAAACTTAAATCCCCTCCAATAAGAAAATCCTAAATTCTTTCACAAAGACAAAAAGCTTTCAAATCTTCCCCTAAAAGTACCTGCCTATGGATTTTGTTATTTTTACTATTAGTTTCTTATTGACTAAAGAGATTATTTAGTGATAATAGTATCTGATTTTACCTGTGTCTATTTCATGACATGCCACTGGCAAAGGATCAAGATCATCACAGAAACTGGACAGGGCTGACTTCTTCGGTTCCATAGTTAAGATGATGTTGTGTGGACCGATGATGAACAGAGGGTCAGAATGAGATGGGACCAAGGCAACAGATGTCTAAATATTACAACATCAGACAGGATGTTTGCATTAGGCCTAATATGTAAGCTACTGTTTCCATGTAAGAAATTAAAGGCAATGTACTCCAGTTTCTACAGATTAAATTTGTCATTTCTTCTATATATAAAGAACCACTTCTTCATTTTCAATGACAAAGTTAAAAATATTACCCTTAATGGTTTATTCTCTGCCTTAATTGTTATTTTTTCAAAAACATTGAATAATAAACAATGACGACTAAATAATTTAATGTAAGCAAGTGGCATCATATTTGAATCAGATTGTAACAGATACTGATTTTCAATAATACCTTTCTCTGAGACATAAATATTCATGCTCATTGTAAATAATTCAGTGATCATGACAGATAGGTAACCCTGCTCCCTCAACATAAACAAAGTTAATATAATTATTCATAGCTTTTCTTAACTTTTCAAATGACCAACAGATGTTTAATTTTTAAAAATAAAAGGAACTATTTAATTGTCAGAACATTAAATAATGAATAAACTAATACAGACATTAAAGATAGAGGAGAGAGCACTTCAAGTATTTCTGTGCATAGTTTTCCATATTAAATGAAAAAGGATAAAATTTATTGCATAATGTGATCTTATATTTTGGTAGAAAAATTCCATCATTATGTGTGTGTTTGTAATAATCATGTTATATATCTAACCTGGTAGTTAAAACTATAATATAATGGTATTTATGTTACTAACTT
>NW_003853490.1:0-6673 GCF_000181295.1 Otolemur garnettii
GGGGTCTCTCAGGACAGTGCCTCCTTCTAGCACTGCACCAAGGGAAGAAACACGGAGGGAAGGCCTGAAAGCTGGGGGTGGGGTTGGGGTGGCTATTCATTTCTTTTCCCAGGTAAAGACATGAAGACTAAGAAAACCAAATAAATAAGAGTCTCCAGAGCCTGTGTCCTACAAAAGAGCCAGACTTGAATTTGCAAATGCCAATGATTTTTGGAACATTTTCAAAAACACACTGAACAGAACTCATTTTCAACCATACGATTTCTTGAAGATCAGTTTTGTTGCTAATGGGCATATTTAAAGGAGGGAGCAGTGAGTGGCTGGTCCCTGAGTGATGCTGAGACCATATGCATCCAACGTTACTTACGCCTGTAGTCTTCTTTAGCTAAAAGTCGCAAAAATATTTCCTCTAATATTCAATCACTATTTGACTGCTTCTAATAAACAAACTTCTTACCCTTAAGAAAATTTCATTTGTGAATCAGGAATACAACTGACACCAAGGGGACCTCGTCCACATCTTTATCCTCAGAGGAAAAGTGGCCATGGGCTGCCAGGGGCTGAGAAGCCCGGGCTTAACCCTTCTCAGTGTGACCCTGGGGAGAGCTGCTCCGCTCAGTAAGCAGACAGCCCACATCATGGTACTCCTCTCCAGTTTCCAGTGAGAACAGGTCACATTTCACTTAGCAGTTGTGGCTGTTTTTTATATAAAGCTCCTCACAGAAAATATATCAGAAAGAAACTGAGAAAGTCAGGGAGAGAATAAAGACACTACCCAAAAAGTACATTTTATTTTGTGATATCAGAGCCAGAAATTTCAGACATTTAACTATTACATGGTAGCTTTTTATCAGCAGTCATCCTTGAAGGACATTTTAAAGGTCCTCTGCCCTGCTCATCACCTGAAACTCTTGCAGGGAAATTGGTGGCACTTACATTCCCGCAGTGGTGGCCTCCACCCACGCAGATGACGTCCTGTTTCTGAACTATCAGAGCCTCCTTTGTCAGCTTGAGACGCACCTCATAGGTGTTGGCAGAGTCCGGGTCATGCAGCAGAGCCAGCGTGGTCTTGGTCTACCGGACAGAGCAGGAATATAGACAACAGGGGTGAGAACTGGGAGCCTTGGTGGACCATGCCCCACCCAGCAGGGTCCTAAGTTGCCCCCATGTGTCTGTCACATATGGATGGAAGGGCTATGCTCAGCTGATTATGAATTGATTAATTCATACCCCAAAACAATGGCATTTCAAGCGCTTGTTCTTGAGCAATATTGATAGGGTTTATATAAGATATGTTTTTAAAAGAAAATTAGCTGGGACTTCCTTTTTTGGCTTAAAGGTTTTAACAGTAATTTTACTCAATCATTTTTTCTATTTCTAGAGCGGTACTTTTCACTTTAGCAAAAGCTGTTTGGATAAAAATGATCATTTTGAAAAGTGTTAAAAGATATTTTTATGAAGATTTGTAGGTTTACAGTAGAGAAAAAAGCAACACCTTGAAAATGACCAAAATGTAAACATCAGTCACAATAATTGCACAGGAATCAAATTTACTGAAGGTTTTGTGTTTTGGAGGGGGGGTGCTTCTGCCCCGAGGAGGCTGGAGACACCAAGCAATGAACATTGGATTTCTGAGGAAATATGGATGAGAAGGAAATGTAATTAGACAAATCTATCAGCTTTGCTAACAGACAGAAATGCATGTCATAGGGACACCCTGGATGGATTGGGAAACACTGCCCCTTCCATGCACATCACCAACTGCCTGGGCTGCAGCTACAGTGGTTTCTTCCCAAACCAGAGGACCTTGCATACACACACACACACACACACACACACACACACACTGCTGGGAGCTGTGGGTGGAAATGCCTGTCCCAGAGGTGAGGTCACCGGAACTCAGTGTGGCCTGCATCTGTCAGAGCACAGAGTACCCACTGTGCTGCCCACACCACCCTGGGAGGATCCCTGCCAATCCCTGGCCTCAGGGTGTGGCCTTTGCCTGTACCCATAAGGACCATATCCCCAGGGCAATGAAGAAATGCACAAATTTCCCTCCCTTCAAGAAGTTGGGGGGCATTTCCTCATGAGGGCATGTCACCCTCATAATTAGTCACCTGATTACAAAAATTCTAACCACCTGGGTAACAGCAGGAGATGGAAACACAGCAGACACCTGCCTGGCCTCCCAGACAGTACATCTAAGTCTGCACCCAACACTTTATTCTCCCCAGGGCCTGATTACTGGTCCACAGTGTAATGGGTAAGCTCCCAGGCCATCCCTCAGCCCCCACCCAGAGTTGATTCTGAGAAAAAAGCTTCAGAACAAGGAAGCACAAAAAGTCCCAAGTTTCACAAAAAGCCCCTAAGTTCCCAGTGGACAAACAATGGTGGAAAACTACCCGAGCTGTGTTACCCAAGCTGTAACCATTGTTACCCAAGCTGTAACCCCGTCCCAAGCTAACTGCAAGGTTCTGCTTCTGTACTGGCTTGCTTGCTTAGCTACACAAAAAGAGTATAAAAGACAACCTGTCCTCCACTTTGGGGCCAACTGTCCTTCAGAGCAGCAGTCCCCTGTGCAGGTGTTGGTACAATCACCAACTGATTGTACCTAAAGCGGGTTCCAAATCTATCTTTCCAGGTTGCTGTGGTTACAACAATCTCCCCCAGGGAGATTCTCGCCCTCGGACCCCCACCTGGGCCTACCGCTGGCCAACAGCTCCAGGGTAAGGCCTCAGAGAAGACATTCCTCCACCCTGGGGCCCTCAGATGTGTGGATTCAGGGCACAGGTACCAAAATTTTTCATTCTGGTGACTCAATTGTGGCACCTCAGGTAAGTCTGTCTGGATCTCTAGAGAATTTGGGGGAACTTGACAAGCTGGACAGAGCTGAGAGTCAGTTCCCGTGGCAGAGGAGAGATGTCCCCCTGTCTCCTCAGGTTGTCAGTTTTCTGTGTTATTGGTTTTGGTCTGTTTTGTTTGTCAGTGTCCGCTTGATAATCTGTTTGCAATGGGACAGGGACCATCCACCCCGCTAACTTCTTTAGAGTGTCTTCTCAGTAATTTTTCTGATTTCAGCCACCATGCCTAGGGCTACAATGCAAAAGTAAAACCAGACACTCTATGCACCCTCTGAGGGTTGGAGGAGTCAGATTTCAACCCAGATTGACCACTCACTGGGTCTTTTAATCTCTCCCTTCTTTCTAGCATTCACATGACCATTTACGGTCCCCCTGGCCATCCAGACCAGATCCCCCATGTAGATGTATGGATTAACATCACCTCCGAGGGGCTGGCTTACACCCATAAGTGTGGCAATCACTTAACCCCTTCTCATGTCCTTTTTGCCTCTCCATCAGGTTCATCCAGGGCACACCGCCCCAAGACTCAGGCCCCAAAGTCAGAAAGACAGGAGCTTGGAGTCCCCATATTGCCCCCTCCCCCTGAGGACCCTGTTCTGGACTCTTCCCTCCAGGCTCATTCCTTCTACCCACCTCCGCATGACCCCCACCCAGATGTTCCAGCACCATCGGCTCCCCCAGCCCCATGGGCCCAGGGAACTGTGGGGGAGCCCCCACATGGTTCCTCACAGACCTGAGGAGAAACCACATACCAGCCCTCTATCCCAGATTCCACTTCTACTCTGAATCCCCTGGGAGTGGGGCTGCCTTCTTTGGCAGCTCCTATCTTGCCCTTGGGCCAACTAGCCCCCACCCCAGCTGTAGGGGGATAGCCATTCATGATAAATGTCCCCTTTTCCACCAGTAATCTGTACAATTGGAAAACCCAGAACTCCCCATTCTCAAAGAAACCACAAGGACTTTCATCCACCAACCCACTTGGGATGATTGTCAGCAACTCCTCCAGGTACTATTCACCTCTGAGGAATGCAAACACATCCTAAGAGCCACCAGGAAGGCTGTTTTAGAACCGGATGGGCAGCCCAGCACCAATGCAGCCCTGTTGGAGACTCGTTTCCTGAGTGACCAACCCACATGGGACCCTAAGTCTGATGAAGGTAGGGAAACTCTACTTCAGTACCACCAGATTCTGATGCAGGGCCTCCAAGTAGTCGCTAAGAAGCCTACCAATTTGTCTAAGGTTAGTGAAGTCATTCAGAGACCTGCAGAAAGCTCTGCAGCTTTTTAGAAAGGCTATTAGAAGCCTACAAAACTTATATTTCTATTAATCCAGAGGCCCCTGAAAACCGGTGGGCTATAAATGTAGCCTACGTTGCTCAGTCGGCCCCTCATATTAGAAGGAAGCTACAAAAAGCTCGAGAGTTTTGAAGGGAAAAATCTCAGTGAGTTGGTAGAAGTAGCTCTGTGGGTCTTTAACAACCAGGAGTCTGTGGATGTGGCCACCACTAAATGAACAACTAAAGTCGTTGTAGCCATCCTCTAGGAGCACTCCTGAGATCAAGAAACTCCACAAGGCAGGGGGCCAAGACCCCCCCCTTGAAGCCCAATCAATGCACCTATTTGTAAGGAAATAGGACACTGGAAAAATGAGTACCCCTGGAGAGCAGCTAAAGCACAAGCACTGGCCAAAATCCTCGTTGAGGAAGATGTTGATTGAGGGAGTTGGGGCTCCTTCCTCTTAGGCCCCCGGGAACCCATGACAACCTTACAAGTCGCGGGCCACCCTGTGGACGTCCTAGTAGACATAGGCACAATGTTTTCAGTCCTAAAGAAACCTCAAGGACCCGTCATGAAACAAAAGGCAACAATTGTGGGTGCCACCAGGGAACCCCAGGCAGTCTCTTGGACCACCACCCACACAACGGACCTGGGTAGGGGCACTATCACCCACTCCTTTTAGGTCATGCCAGACTGCCCATATCCCTTGTTGGGGCAAGACCTGTTGCAAAAACTCTATGCCACTGTTTCCTTCAGACCAGCCAGAGCCATCCTGATGGTACCTGACATCCCTGACTATATCCTTTTCTCCACCCCTCTTGGGGATGAATACCTGTTCTTCGAAGGATGCTGGCTGACCAAACGACCAAGGTGGCTACCCTAAGGCCAGTAGGGCCCTTACTGGACTGCTTACTGCCACTATCACCAGTCTACTCAGAAACAGACCAAAAAGAGAGCAAACGCCTGGATTGCCTGATGGGTCCCCGAGACAGGCACATCTGCCCAGATGGCAGCCCCTTCCTCCTGGAGACGTTGGGATGATAACTTGTTAAACAGCTGTACTAGGAAACCTGCCTAGGAGCCACAAAACTCAACCTACTTATCTCCAAGCACCTGTATGTTCCCCATCTCTGCAAATGGACTAAGAGCGTGGCCTCCAGGTACCTTCCATGTACCAAGGTAAATGCGACCCTGGTGCCTAATCACATGGGTCATGCCTCTGGGGCACAGATCGGAAGAGCACCAGGAACTCAACTTCACTGAAATCAAGCCAGAGCAGTACGGATATGAATACCTCCTAGTCTTAATTGATACCTTTTCAGGATAGCCAGAAACATTCCCTGGTAAAAAAACAAACAAACAAAAAAACAAAAAAGACAGCCTTGACAGCAGCAAAACACCTTCTCACTGACATTATCCCCCAATTTGGATTACCTCTCACCCTGGTGTCCGACAACGGCTGGCCCTCATAGCCCAGGTTTCTAAAAATCTGGCAGCCTCTTTAAAAATTGCTTGGAAGTTATATTATGCATTCAGACCCCAAAGTTCAGAGCAAGTTGAAAGAATGAATATAACATTAAATGAAACCTTAACTAAGGTATAAAAACTGGCAGTAACTGAGTAGATCTCTTTCCCTTCACCCTTCTATGTGCCTGGTGCACCCCTTACATATAAAGCTTTACCCTTTTTAAAACTATGTATGGCTCTCCCCCTCCCTTTATTCCCAAATTAACCAATGAATTACAAGCCCCCATCCATAATCACCAAATCTTAAGCTCTTTACAGGCCTTGCAGACATTACATGCAGAACTCTGAGACTACATCCACCTGAGCCCTGTTAACCCTGAAGGTACTTCACCTCTCTGATCACTACACTCCCTTGAACCAGGAGACTTGGCCTGGCCAGATCAAACTGGCAGCCAAAAGCCACATCCCCTAGTCATGGAACCTCAAGCCAACCGGGGACCCGCTAAAATTCCAGTTATGCCAGCATCCCTCCTCCTCCTTGCCATTCTGCACTCCAGGCAAGGAGCTGGCAGACGAGGACACTGCTACAACCAGCACCAACTAACCCCCTTGATTGAGTCCTCTCCCGTACCAAAGATGACACTGAGGTCTCCTGCACCTCATTGATGGACACCCAATCAGCCTTCTACTTTAACCTCTGCACCTTGTTCAGCAACAGCTGGAGAAAGACACCATCAAGGTACAGACAACTTTGGGACTGTATAGGTTCATGATCAGCCCAAAGGTTCAGAAATACTGCCTTCTATCTATGCCCTGTGACTGTGTTAAGTTTGTATTCAAGTAGACAATCTTGTGGGGAAGCAGGGGACTACTATTGCAAAAACTGGGACTGTGAAACATCAGCATCATTGGGGCATAACAAAAGATCCACAGATAAAGTTCTGTAGAAATGGTCCAGGTACCTGTACCCAAAATAGCAACTACAATCCTATCAAACTATTCATAAAAGACTGGTAAAAAGAAGAATGGAGGACAGGCTTAACATGAGGTATCAGGCTATATGTCAG
>NW_003853491.1:0-910 GCF_000181295.1 Otolemur garnettii
AGCCTATTGGTCTGTAGTTTTCTTTTTTGGTATATCCTTTCCTGGCTTTGGTATCAAGGTGATACTAGCTTTGTATAGTGAGTTGGGTAGGATTCCTTCCTTCTTGATGTTATGGAATAATTTCTAGTAACTATAGTTACTAGGTCTTCTTTGTAGGTCTGGTAAAATTTGGTGATAAATACATCTGATCTGGTCATTATTTATAATAGAAAAGTTTTTTATTACTGCTTAAATCTCCTGGCTGGTTATTTGGCTATTCCCGAGTTCTATTTCTTCCTGATTGAGTCATAGGAGATTGTGTATTTCCTGGAATTTGTCCATTTCATCTACTTTTTTTAGTTTATGTGCATAGAGATTTTCACAATATTCACAGATTCTCACAAATATTTTATATTTCTGTGGTGTCAGCTCTAATATCTCATTCATTTCTGATTGAACTTATTTGGATCTTTTCCATCTGAATTTTTTATTGACATAACAATCTTTCAACATCAGGTGGTTTAATTTCCATGATTATGTAGAATTGAGTGTTTCTCTTGGAGTTAATTTCTAGTTTTATTCCACTATAGTCTGAGAAGATATAGGATATAACTTCTATTTTTTGTATATGTCAATACATGTTTTGTGCCCTAAGGTATAATTAGTCTTGAAGAATCTTCTATGTGCTAAAGAGAAGAATGTATATTTGGTAGTTTTGGGGGTAAAATGTTCTGTAAATGTCTGTTAGGCCCATTTGTTCTAGAGTCCCAATTAAGTCCAGTGTTTATTTATTTTCTACTTAGATCTGTCCAGTTCTGTCAGTGGGGTGTTGAAGTCCCTGGCAATCACCATCCTGCTATTTGTCACTTTGCTTTATGAATCTGGCCATACCTGTGTTAGGTACAAAAATACTTAAGATTGTTGTGTCTTC
>NW_003853491.1:1187-6671 GCF_000181295.1 Otolemur garnettii
AAAAAAAAAAAAAAAAAAGAATGGCCTTACTTGTTTATTTTGTGGTTTCTATTTGCATGAAATGTGTTTTTCCATCCCTTCATCTTGAGTCTGAATGAGACCTTGTGGGTTAGATATGTTAGATAGACAGCAGGGGTGCTTGGGGTCTATTTTTTTCATCTGTTCAGCCAGCCTGTGTCTCTTGAGTGGGGCATGCAGACCATTCACAATGATTGATAGAATTGATATGTGGGATACCATTTTGTTCATCCTATTGGATAGTAACTTATTGCTTTGTTCTACCTCTTATGCCATTGTTTTATATGAGCTCTGAGCTTCAGCTTTTGGGTGGTTTTATACTGGTGGGTTCCTGCTGTGCTGATCCACATATAATTCTGTTCTGAGTATTTTTTGCAGGGCAGATCTGGTCTTCACAAATTCCTTCAGTGTTTGCTTGTCTAGAAAAGTCTTTATTTCTCCTTCATATATGAAACTTCATTTTGTGGAATACAAAATTCTAGACTAGCATTTCTTCTGTTTAAGAAGACTGAAGGTGGGTCCCCAATCACTTCTGGCTTATCAGGTCTCATTTGAGAAGTCTGCACTTACCCTGAATGCTATTTTTTTGTTAGTTACTTAATGTTTTCACCTCATGGCTCACAGGAGTTTCTTCTTGGTGTTGACTTTGGACAGTCTGATGACTGTGTCTTGGTGATTGCCTCTTTGCAATGAATTTCCCAGGAGTTCTTTGAGATTTTTGTCATTTCCAGAAGTTTCATTTGCTTTATGTTTAATATTTTGATATTTTTTGTGAATTTTTCATTCACTTCCAGAATTGTTTTTCTAGTTTCTTTGAATTGGTTCTTTTCCATTTTCTCTTGGATTTCACTGAGTTTCCTTATGATCCATATTTGGGATTCTTTATCTGTCATTTCAGTATTGCTTGGTATCCATTTTAGTTTGTATCCATTACTGGAGATTTGGTGTTTCCTTTGGGGTAGGTCCTTTCACTCTGTTTTTTCATACATCTGGAGTTATTTTGTTGATACCTCTCATCTGGGGCAGCTGTCACTAGCAAATTTTAATACAATTATAATTGCAGTCACTACTTCTACCATTCATTTTGAAGTCCTTTGACTAGAGATAATGAGTCTGGCTATTTGGCTCACTCTCACAATTTTTATAACATTTTTAACATTAACATATTTCAGTACAACTATTTTCATGACTTCTGTTATTCATTCCTATTATTAACCAAGAAAACTTTGGACTCCCTTCTAATGGGAATAATAATTCTAGTGCTTGGCTCACCCTCTCTTCACTCTCCAATCCCATGTCATTTTCTTTGTCTTGACATCTAAATGCCTCTTGTAATTTTCTCAACTTTCAGGTATCACAATATCATGTGTAATTTACTAATTAATTTTACTTAGAATAATTAACTTTGTCTTTTGTTTATGTTCTAAACCCTTTATCTCTCAAAAGTGTTATGTCCCATATTATCCTTTGTAGCATGAAGGTTTGCTGATAAATGAAGGTTCTCTAGATATTGAAATATCTTCCTTCAGCCATCAAGGAGAAAAGTTTGCTTGGCCAGGTTTAATGTTTATAAAATTACTCTATCTATCTGTGCTTTGTGTATTTTTCCTCCCAAATTCTCATCTATAAAAGCTAAGGAAAAGATTTAATGTTATTCTTAGCTTCACACGGTATAAATTTTATATCTCTTTTATTTACCTTTATCTTTAGCATATAAAAACCTTACATGTGGGTATGAGGGAAAGGGATGAGATTGGAGTTTGGTTTTTTTATTTGTTTGTTTGTTTGGTTGGTTGGTTGGTTGGTTTCTTTGTTTTATTGTTCTCTGTTTTCTAAAATTGGTCAAAAGAGCAACATGCTATCATAGAAAAAGGGTTTTGGCTTATCTGAATTAGAATTACAGACTTGCTACCTTTTAGTTGGGTGACTTACATAAATTACTAAATAAAACCCCATCTCCTTCATCTCAGTGGGTTTTCTGGAAGATTGAAATATGTGCAAAGTTCCTGATGCACAGCTGGATTCAGAGCTATGAGAATGGAAACCATTATCTAGCTGTGTGACCTGGAGCAAGTCACATGAAAGCTCTACACCTCAAAGTTTTCAGACATAAAAGTGAGATAATAAAAGTACTTTAAGGAGTTGTCATAAGATTAGATAAGCTTATTATAAGAAAGTGGTTGGAATTGTGCCTTTTGTATGGTAAGCATGTCATTATCTTTAGTATTATTACCACCATTAACCATGTGTCTGTCAATAGCTAAGCTGATACTGTAGGAAAATTTCCTGAACATGGCAAATGCCATTCATAGAGTAGGTAATCAATAATTTTCTCACCTTATTATTATCATTATGACATGGCTTATGTGAGAAGAAGGGATCCTCTATTTCCACAGTCATTTCCTTGTTAGGCCTCTTGTTTTAGGTCCATTGCTTTCTCTACTATTGCGTCTTCTGTGTAATTTTTCAGCAACTTCCATACCTTCAGTATCACAATTTGCTCACCTCTTGGCATAAAACAAATCAAGCTAATTTCTCAGTACCTTTTTAACATTACTATTATCGATGCTTTACTTCATCGATGCTTCATAGGGAATCTAAAATTTATACTGAGTACATGTCTATAGCTACCTCAGGTTTAAGAGAAACCTTTTCATATAAATGCCTTAGCACAGGACCTGGTACATAATAAACATCTAATAAAGTTAGCTAGTCTTACCACAGTCAAGTATTTTATCTAAATCATTTAACTTAATCCTTTACTAAGTAACCTTATCAGGAAACTCCCCATATTTCATAACTGAGATAACTTATGCTCAGAGGAATAAACAGATTGAGACTACAAGACAGCAATAAGAGGGAAAGGATTCAAATTATTGTTCATCTTATTCCAAAATACTCTTTCCACTACATTTGATGAGCCTTCACCATTCCTCCTCTTGTCTTTTTTACAATTTCAATTTATTCCTATTTCTTTACTGGGCTATTAGTGGTATCATCACTTCTTCAATTATTATAAGCATTCTCCTTGGGATTTCTTGGGGTCCCTCCAAATCTTTTTCTGTTTGGGGTAATATTCTTTAAAAATACCTAGGCAAGACTAAACAAAAGGCCCCAGTCTACTGTCTTTCTTAAAAGGATGTTCCATTTAGGAATATCTATTTAAACAAAAAATAGCCATTTTAGGATATTCTATGAATACAAAAAAAGCTTAAAATTATATAATCATAGTCGTTCAAATTCCAGCTCTGTACAGACAAGTTCATAGGGTCATTATATGTTATTCTCCTTTACTCCTTACAACAACTCTATGAAATAAGTACAGGCAGTCCCTGAGTTACAAACATCCAACTGACATATGGTTGCACTTACGAACAAAACTACTACAGGTAGTAAGTAAATGTACCTGTTTCAGCACTCCCATGAATTCAACTTACGAACAAACCTACAGAATCTATTTCATTTGTAACCTGGAGACTGACTTTGATTATCCCCAGTATGTAGCTGAACAACCTGGGGCGGAGAGATGCCCCACAGCTCACTGCACAGCCAGTCATCATGTTGGGAGTTCCCAAATCAAAGTAACACAGCCAGGTCTAGTGAGGGCCCCAGGATCTTTCTGGGAGCCTGACAGGTACTCATGGCCTCTGAGCCACAATGGTACTCATGACACCTGGGACATCTGTGCCTGCCTCTGCTCTGTAGCTTCCCTTTGTCAGTTTTTATTGTCACCCTTGGTTTTTCTAGTCCATACTGGATTTTATTTATTTATTGGTGTATTTTAATTCAGAGAGCCAGGGGTCTTGTTCAATCTGCGGGGGCTACAGGATACTATTCTACTGACTTGTCATTATTCAGGAGACTGACAGAAAATAGCTACAGCCACACATGTGTGTGCTCTTGTTCAATATCATGAAAGCACAAGAGAAAACCATCTCTGTATCATTAACATATTACTACTTTTAAAAGAAAGATCTGAAGCTAACATGGTAAATTGTTAACATCTATTCAATCTAGGTAGTGGGTACATGGTGTCATATTACTTCCCATGCTTCTCTATATGTTTGAAATAGCTCATAAATTAAGTAAAAATAACTGTAAATAGAAAACACTATTAACATCTTACAAACACAAAGAAAATAAGGCTTTCTTTATGAGGCTTTATTTCTTAGACACTGAAACATTTTTTATACACTAAATAACAGCAAATGTAGCCAAGTGCTTAAATGCATAAGTACTCCATAGCTGATTAGTTATTACCAATTTTTTTCCCTAAGGTCTTAAAATACACCATACATAGTCCTCTGATTTGGGATTCAATGGCCAAGGCTTCCAAGGGTTATCCTGTATTAAGGACTGCCTATAGAAGGTTGAAGGAAGGAAAGGCAAAAAACAAAGCCAAGGGTGAACAAAAGGGCCCTAAGGCAAAAGGGCCAAAAAAATGGCATTTATCACCTTGGGGAATTACAGTCCCTTCCTCTCCTAGGTTAAGAAGCACATGTATCAGCCTCCTGAGAAGAATTCTTTCTCTCACAAACAGACTTACTTTAACCAAGCTTACAAGACTAATGACTACAATTAGAGTACCAATATATTGTTTTAAAATGAGAAATCCATAATAGAAATAGCATAACAAATCTCTGTAGGGAAACCTAGGTTGAAGATCAAATTATAACCCAAGTTTACATGACTAGCACAGCATGAGAAAAGAGGAACTGATAGCTACCTCTGTTGAATTAACATTATCAAGCTAAAATAGCTCAACGTATCCATCTCCATACATGGGAAAGACTTGCCAATAGGAACAAAATACTATAAACTCCACTGACCCAAAACTTTCTCTCCTCTGACCAGTGTTTTAATGGATACTGCCAAAGTTTGCCCCAGTGATCCTCATATTTCTATGTTTTAATGGCCATCAAATCCCTCTTTGAATTGAGACTTTCTTTCACTGAATGTCCTGGTATATTCAATCATTTAACAGGCCTAAGGGCCACATGTCACTACAGAAGCAATTCTACAGGTCATTTATCTTAGCGGTTATAAAAGATTCCATGTTGGTTCTGTGCCTGTAGCTCACTGGCTAGGGTGCCAGTCATATACACCAGAGCTGGCAGGTTCGAACCCAGCCCAGGCCTGCCAGACAACAATGACAACTACAACCAAAAAATAGCCGGGCATTATGGTGGGCGCCTGTAGCCCCCACTACTTGGGAGGCTGAGGCAAGAGAACCACTTAAGCCCAAGAGTTTGAGGTTGCTGTGAGCTGTGATGCCACAGCACTCTACCAAGGGTGACATACTGAAATTCTGTCTCAAAAAAAAAAAAAAAAAAAAAGCAAAAAATTCCAGTGAAATTTGATACACAAGCAGACAGTCTTCCTGGGGTAGCTGCAAAGATTATGAACATCATTTTTTTTTTTTTAATCTCTTAAAGTGAGGGGAATGATTCTGGAGGGAATCAAATA
>NW_003853492.1:0-1310 GCF_000181295.1 Otolemur garnettii
TTTTTTTTTTTATATTGGATAGGCTATTATCCCTATTACATATTTTCCCACATTGATGTCAAAGGACACATTTAATCTAAACTAAATTTTTTAATATGCATAGCACTGGTTTTAGACTGTTGAATTTACTACCACCCTACATTCACCACTTCTTTAAGTTCACCTAATTTTCATAGACCAGATATGCACCACTTGTGTGTATTGGTACAGCTGGTCTAGTTCCTTATGCTGACCACCTGTGTATGTTGACCAGCATGTTACAGTCACTTGTATGGTCAATTTATAGAGGTTCTACTATATTTTTATTTATCATAACAGATGTAACTATTAGTAGTATAAATTTGATAACTTCTTCTCAACTATTTCTGAAATTTTTTTTTTTTTGAGGCAAAGTTTCACTCTGTTTCCCTGGGTAGATTGCTGTGGCATCATAGCTCATGACAATCTCAAACTCTTGAACTCAAGTGATCCTCTTCATCCTCCCAAGTAGTTGAGACTAGAGGTGCCTGCCACCAAGCCCAATTAGTTTTTCTATTTTAGATATGGTGTCTTGTTCTTGCTCATGCCGGTCTTGAACTCTTGAGCTCACCAAATCCACCTGCCTCAGCCTCCTAAAGTGCTAGAATTACAGGCATGAGCCTGGCTATTATTGAAAGCTTTAATGTAATTGTAATAGTAGCCTTTGGTTTTCTTATTCCTTTTTCATTTTCTTTACATAGACTAGTTCAACAGAGCCATTAGTGGCATCTGATTTATTCAAATTAAGTTTTACAAATAACATTCAGATATTTTTTCTGGTGGCTTTCCTGTTTGAGGGGTATTTTAATAATTTGATTTGTGAGAGCAAGTTCAAGTTTCTCAAGAATTGAACTTCTCATTCTCTCAGTAAGTTTATTATTTATGATTATTTCACAAATAAATTGAATGTTCCATTTACCTTTTAATCTACATGCTCAGCAGTGAATTTCCTCTGCTCTAAGAAGGCCTGATAATTATAACTTTTACTTTCAAATCTTTAATTATTTGAATTATTTGATTTTTATTGGCAATATAAGCTGGCACAGTCAGATGCTTTTTCAGGTTTATGATGCCTGTTACTTTTCTCCATTATGCTCTGGTTCATGAACCAATGCTTAAGATGTATTACATAAGATTTTGTGACCCACATGGAACAAAAGACAAATTGTAAGGTTTTTCTAGTTTCTTCTCGTATGCTGTGTATTTTTCAAAATTTGTTTATTTTTTATCTCTTCCTATTGGACTATAAATTTCTTTTTTTTTTTTTTTTTGAGACAGAGCCTCAAGCTGTC
>NW_003853492.1:2008-4932 GCF_000181295.1 Otolemur garnettii
ATGCTGATGAGTATTTTATAGTAATATAAGCTGAGTGTTTGGGGTTACTTTTCTATTAGACAAAAACCATTTGCATCTCTAAAGGACAAAAATGGAACTTCACAAAATCTGAGACTTTGATCAATGACAGATAAAGTCAAACAATTGTCCACTTCCATAGATGATGAAGTAACCCTGGGATCCACCTGTTAAATACTGCTCTAGCATATGAAAAGGACACACTGTTCTCCATTTACCTAAGTTCAAAGGGGTGGATACTTTTGCTTAACAGAATAAATGAGTAAACTAATAATATTCTGTTAAGTCTTGCCCTTGATTTTATAGCATTTTCTCTAGTTAAAAGACACTCAAGTGATGTCCCGTGTACTTACTGTCCCCTTATATACATTGGAATTTCACCTATTTCTACCCCAAAGCTAGAGTTGCTGATAATGGCTAAAACATGAAAGTCTTGGCATGTAAAGGCATCAGAACTTTTATATGTCTTTTGGAAGGCCTTAATCTTAAAGTAAGATCTTAAGAGTCAGTAAAGGTAAGTCTTTCCTATGTTTAGAACTTTGACATAAAAGCCAGAATTCATACCACCATGATGGGGGATTGGCAAAGGCTGCTGTGACCTCATAAGAAATAGTGGGAATCTTCTGCTGGCCAGGGTTAGGTTGAGTCCTTTGGACCAAATAAGAAATTCCTAGGGGAAGATACAGTTTGGAAATAAGAGAACAAAGTTGCTAGGCCCAAATAGCCATTTCTAACTGTACATTTGGGCTAATTATCTCTCTAAAATTCATGCCCATAACCATTTGCTATATTGACTATACTGTCCTGGCAAGGAAAAATAACTTAACAGAGGTGAGGTAGGGCAGAGAGGTATTTTGAAGCCAGAAGTTTACAGAATAGTTTAGGCTTTAGGATACTGGCCAATACTTAGTGAGGAAGAGAGATACAAGAGCTATATGGAGCCAAGATTCAGCAGGAGGGTGCTCATCTTAATCTGTTTCATGTTGCTATGACAGAATACCTGACATTAAGTAGTTCATAAAGAAGAAAGGTTTATTTTGGCTTATGGTTCTAGAGGCTGGAAAGCCCAAGATCAGGCAACTGCATCTATTGGTTTCTGGGGAGGGTCTGGTGTTTCAACATAACATTGCAGAGAAGCAGAAGAGGAAGTGGGCATATGCAAAAGGGTATAAAACAGAAGAGGTGACCTCATTTTATAACAATGTATACTCTTAGTAACTAATATAGTCCTATACAAGTAAGAACTCACACACTTTTGAGAGATGCCATCAATCCCTTCATGAGAGCAGATCCCTTATGACCCAAATGCCTCCCAAAAAGTCCTACCACCTGTCCACACTGGGACATTAGGGACCAAGCATCAACATAGTTTTGGTGAGGACAAGCCATATTTAAAATACAGCAGGACCTAAATTATATGAATGGTTGGACTGCTAAAAAACAGAGATCTTGATATTTAGATGGTCTCTTTGATAACCAATAAATGTCAAAATTAAATAAGTATTAAAAACATCAGTGCTCTAAAGCCTGATATCATATTTAAATGTTTTCTATAGCAAAGAAAAAAGGCTGTATTTGGCAACATTTTTGTTTTAGATAGATGACATGATTAATAGCACTAAAATGTGCTAGGTAATTACAGCATTAAACTTCATAGTAGTGTAAGAGAGCAAATTTTAATGCATTGGAGAATAAGAAAGCCTGAAAGAATCATTGCATAGGCAATTAATTATAGTCAATTTTATATTAGGTATCTAACTGCATTAGTAGTCAAAGCATGGTTAACTGCTTACAGTTAACTGAAGGATGCAGTGAGAGAGGGAAACCCATGCATCAGTCTGCTCAAAGTATAACAAAATACCACAACCTGGATGGCTTAAACAACAGAAATCTATTTTCTCACAGTTCTGCAGGTGAGACATCCAAGACCAAGGTGTTCTCTTCCTGGCTTGTAGATGGCTGCCTTCTCATCGTGTCCTTACATGGTGCAGATGGAGAGAGCTCTGGTGTTTCTTGTTCTTCTAAAGATACCAGTCTTACTGGATCAGCAGCCCCATTATCCTTATGGCCTCATTTAACCTAATTACCTGCCTAAAAACCCCATCTCCAAGTAAAGGCACAGGGTGAGGGCTTCAACATATAAATTTATTTTGGGGGGGGGATACAATTCAGAGCATAGCAAATTGACATCCACATAGAACCCAAGACTCCATTTGTGCATTGGAGTGATTAAAAGCCAATGCTTGGGGTCTAAATTGTCTGAGTTCTACAGGAGAGAGAACTATTGAAACTTCCCTTCTTAAAACACTCTCTTGGGCCTTTAAATGTAAACGTTAATGACAGTATCTCACAGGATTGCTATGAAGATTAAATGAAACGAAACATACAAAGTTATGTGAAATGAAACATACAAATTGTCCATACACTGGACAATGTTTAGCACTTGGACAAGCTCGGAAAATGTCAGTTATTATTATTATTACTGTTGTTACTAGGTTGGCTTTGAGCTAAAGTAGGCAATGTGTTACATACTAGGATTTGAAATCATATAGTGTTATCGTGAAGAGTGTTACAGAAAGGTGAATTTGACATGTGAGATATTAGAAAGCTCTTATAGGACAACGAATTTATTTAAAGCATAAAGGTCAACTTGTTTACATCTTTGTTCCTAAGATAAGAATAAATTGTTGAAGTAATGTGAGAAAAAATTGATTTTGCTCATAGCTGCTTAGTTGAAAAATGTCAAACTTATGAAGAATTTAAAAGAATTCAATGACAATACATTAATTATAACTTGAAGAAAATACACATAGGTCAATGTTTAAACATGTGACATTCTGGATGAAGTGGAAGCACCCAAAAATAGCACATTGTTATAAATTTTCATGGAAATAAAGAAAATACAA
>NW_003853492.1:6122-6664 GCF_000181295.1 Otolemur garnettii
CTTCTCTGTGCCTTTTCCACCCCTTGCAGAAGTCACTGACCTCCTGCTGCCCTCTAGCTTTCGAACGCCCCACATGTCATTGTGCCCCTTCAAAGCGTCTATTACCCAAGTACCATCCATTCCCAGATATTTCTTTTAGTCTGTCATTGGGGGTCAACAACCCCTTCAACACCATCTTATAGGTTGTGTTAGGAGGAAAACAGCACTATTAAAGCAATTCACAAAGGACATGTCTGATTAATGGCCTGCCAGATCTCAAAAGTGTTTGCATTTTAACTAACAGCAGCAACAAAACCAGTTGACCAGATTAATCTCGAGATGATAAATTGCAGGTTTGGGGGGAAAGTAACAAAGAAGAATAACAATTCAAATTGTGGAGAAGAAATAGTTGAGATAAGAGTGGTGAATTTGAAAGAGTTTTATATTCCTAAATTTTATGGTTCCGATTAATTCCTATTCTATGGGATAGGTTGGCCTAGTCTAGCTCCATCACCTACCCCACTGCTTCAGCTAAAGCCATTGGAGTCCCATCTTTGATTCTT
>NW_003853493.1:0-1289 GCF_000181295.1 Otolemur garnettii
TACCCCAGAAGTGCATTAATGTACACAGTTACCAATCAATTAAAAAATAAAAAGAATTGGGAAAAAAAAAAGATGAGATGTGTATGGCTATTAAAAGCTGCAATATAAAGGTTGCTTCTTTGTTAAAATGCTCATGGAAGATACAGTGTTATTAATCATCGGCTTAACAGTTTATAAAAGATAAGTTTCTTTGATTAAATGTTACTATTAATATGAATAGTTTGAAATACATTGGGAGAAAACAGGGACAAGATAATACCACTGTATATGTGCTTTTGTGTTCCAAAAAGAAAGTAGTATTCCTACTGTAGTGATTATATAGTAGTATATAATACTGCACACTTCCACACACGTATATTAGTGGTTTCTAAGGTACCCCCCTTTCTTTCCCTGTCTCAGAAACTCTGCAAAATTTTGAGACTTACTGAGGACCCTAAATAAACTTTTGCTTATGTGGGTTATAACCATCAATATCTACTATACTGGAAGGAAGCCAAAATTAAGAACTACAGAAATACTTAGTTTTTGATTCATTTGACCAGAGTAATGATGAACATATTAAAAATCTTAGAAATATTTTAGCATTAATATAAAAAATTATCATATACATTATTCATCTGAGAATTTCAGTAATATGAAAAAGCAAAACGAAGTTTGGAACTAAATTTGACTTGCCTTGGTTTATAGTGGTTGAGTGTGAGAAGAAGCAAATGTACCAAACTGTTAGTAGCCCTCACCCAGTCTTGCCAGTCTTGCTTTCTTAGCTTGCTTACTGCTCAATTCTTTTGCCTACTATGTAAGACTTTTCAAGAAAACTTTCTGTGTGATCTGCCTATGTAATAAAGATTCAATGTCTTACAAAATAATTTTCTGTGCTTTATATTGAATTTGTTTCATCCTTGATTATTTAAGAAATGGAAAAAAAGAATAAAATTCCTTGCTTATAAAGAGCTAAGGTCTTTACAATCGTGTTAACATCTACATATACTTTTAAATATTTTGTTGTTTTAAAAGTTTGCTTAAATAGTTAAATTACTATTATTTCTCTGGCACCCGGACCTCATCTTAATCAAGTACCAAATACCTTTTAACAATTTTTTTCTAATTTTTCCCATTCACATTTGGATGGATCTTAAGTATAGAAAAAAATTAGTTGGAATATCTTTATTTTTTTTAGAGACAGAGTCTCACTTTGTCACCCTCAGTAGAGTGCTGTGGCATCATAGCTTACAGTAACCTCCAGCTCCTGGGCTTAGGCAATTCTCTTGCCTCAGCCTCCCAAGTAGCTC
>NW_003853493.1:1698-3908 GCF_000181295.1 Otolemur garnettii
TTTTTTATTTTTTGCTGTCTTACAAATTTTTACCCTCAGGGAAAACATTAGTTCCAGCTTTTAGCAGTATTTCCATAAGGTTTTCCTATATTTATTAGAGTTAGAGTTCTAGAAGTGCTTTGTTGATAATATTAGACAACAACACTATAATGTTAGCAGTAATAATTTCAGCCATTGTTTAAAAAACACCAATGTTTAGGTCTTACTACAGACTTACTAAAGCTCTTAATTTGGTCTTCTTGTTAACAATTATGTTTTAGTGTTATTTTATGTCACATATCAAAATTTTTTCCTTTGTAAAATTATTATAATCCATTTTATAAATCACATTGTAATATAACACAAGTTTGTGATATAACATTCACAAACTTCTTGTAAAATAGATTTTTTTTTTTTTTTGCAGTTTTTGGCTGGGGCCGGGATTGCACCCACCACCTTTAGTATATGGGTCTGGCACCTTACTCCTTTGAGCCACAGGCACTGCCCTAATATAGATTTAATTATTCTCCTTTGAGACGTTTTGCCCCAATTTTTTTTGCAATGGCTTTATCATCTTTTTTATTTTTTTTTTGCATACTAGAAAAAGAATCAAATTTTATTTTCTGTTACATTAATCTTATTATGAACTCTCATCAGACTGTTCACACTTGGAAATCATTGATAATAAATCAACCACAATTAACCACAGTCAAACCACAGTGCTGTTTTACTTGGATGCTCCCCTAAAATCTCTCTTAAAGGTTACAAGCCAGAATTTATGTCTTTAACAAAGAATCATTTCAGAATCTCATGGAAAAGGACTGGACCAGATAATACCAGATAATATCAATACTTTAAAGATGAGCTGACATTGATAAAACAACTTCCAGATTACCCTATAAATGGACTGAGTCAAGATTTCTAGAATCCATTTAAGGGCAAAGCAGAAGGCTGCACATGACGACCAATAAATACAAGATCCCATGATTTAGTAATTAATTGTAATGGGATGGAAAGCAGAAACAAGAAGTTTTCTTATGGCCACTTGTCTGGAATATTGTTCATCTTATTTTAATGTTTTATTTTCCATGTATATAAGAAAACCCTTCCTTTTTTCCCTTAAATAATGTAACTCATAGACATTTAGTAGACTCTACTTTTATAAACTGAAATGAAAAATTTTAAATGATATCTGATTATCACTTATTTCTTAGGATTCAGAAATTCTTGTTTCCTTTCTCTCCATAGGTATTTCCTATGTAGGAATACTAAGTAATTTGCAGAAAATCAATAAGAGGCTGTTTTCTTTTTTTACCAGGAAGAAACAATACTAATTATAAAACCAAGGTCCCAACTGGAATGTCATGTTTGAAAACAAATCAGGTAGGAATAGTCACTTTTAAGGAATTTAGTTTGACTTGACTTATGTAGGCAATGACTATAAAGCCCTTCCAGCTAAGAGGCCCATTACTTGGCTTCAAGAGCCCAAGAACGTCCTATGTTATTATATGTTAAATAGCCTTAGCATATGAGATATGACAATTAAATTCATTAACTCATCCTAAGAAAAATACTACATACCTCACTGCTGAGCATCACTGTAGTAAGCTTCGAAATACTCCCCCTGGGAAGCTATGCACTGATGCCAGTGCCTCATCCCTACCTTTCAAAGCAATTTTGGAACTCTTTTTGTGGAGTGACCATCAGAACTATTGTCATACAGCACACAGCAACATGCAACAATAATGAGAACCACTCAGCAAGACGTCACCCTCTTTTGGCACGAACACAGTTTGAGACACTGATATGCCAAGGTTATGAACCTTACTGAGTTGTTTGTACAGTGCTGCCAGTGTAAACGCACAGTGGCAAGTGCATGGAACCTAATTGTCAGATCTTCGTATACTGGAAACCTTGAGAAAAGAGGAATTTACCCAAATTCATAGGTATTGCAGGTGAAATCTGCTGAAGACTGTGCCTTGGTTTTGGAATTTCAATATGAGATCCTCATAAAAGCTTTCAGGCAGAATTTAATTTAATATTTGTTCAAAATCATGGCCTACAGTTGACAAAGCAAACTTAAGGTGCCCTATATGGTAAAATAACACTTTTGTTGCACCTATGTGAACAAATAGGCAAACTAACAAGATCAGTCTTATTTCATGATCTAGAATAATCTTTCTCTGAAATTACTATGATAAAAAGAGGGGAGGAGACTGCCAGGAAAAAAC
>NW_003853493.1:5446-6658 GCF_000181295.1 Otolemur garnettii
CTAGGGGCTGGCTCCCTGTTGCAGTGTGGAGACCGAGAAGAAACCAGTCTCCCTGGCTGCTTTAGAAATAACCTCTTAACTGAGGTCTTACACCTGCGTCCACACTGTGCCTGATGTATGTCTTCTAGTGCCTAATTCCTGGTCATTAATAATCACACCTTTGATATTATGGAAGAAACAATTACTTTTTTCTTAGTCATTTCATACAGCCACTCTTTTCTATATTTTGTGAAAAAGTAAGCATGAATTAAGGCTAAAAAATCTTTCCTCTCCAAATCTCTCCATCTTCCTTTCTCTAGGCCATATCGCTTCCTCTTACCATTAGCCTCATATTTGATTAGACCAGTGGTTCTCAACCTGTGGGTCGCGACCCACAGGAACCGTATTAAAGGGTTGCAGCATTAGGAAGGTTGGGAACAAGAGTAATTTTTATATTGTTTTATTGGGATATGTACTTTTCACTGAAGATACTCAACTTGGATGGTGGAGAGTTATCTATTTACACTCCTTAATTACTAAACATTGATATATATGTAAATTATACATAAAATTCAAAATTTTATGTATTATATATGTACCCACACAGACACACACACACACATGTTTTTCTCCATCTCCAGTTCACCTTTCTTGTGCTACACTTCGAATACGAACAAGTTCATGCACTGAACGCTTGAGAACAATGTTTTTATCTCTAGGGGTTGTTCCTTAAATACTGTATATAAAATTCAAATCAGTTTTCCAGGTCAAGAGAAGGGTAGGACATTCAAGTTTTAGGAGTTTCAATTCATAAAAGCCACATTCTGTGATGTAATTTTTAATGTATCCTTAAGGCCCTTGATTTTAGCAGTAGTTAGCTGAATAAATACTTAATTTATATGTGGTGGGCTTTCAGTTCAGATACACCAGGTGTTTCCCTGTGGAGAAAATGTTTAAAAGCTACTTAGTATGTGGGTGTTTTAGGGCTATAATCAACCAAATGTTCAGCAATTTGGGTAGCAAAACCAGAATGTTGGCAAGGCCTTAGCTTTACTTAATGACTGTGACTGTGCCATGGTTCAAAAGCAACATTTACGGGAGGCCTCCAAGGAAAATTGGGGTCCAAAAACGTGGTGTTAGTGATTAAGTAGATGTCCTCTGCCCCACTAGCCCAGTACTAATTTTATTAATTCTGTTGTGCACTGGAACTTGAGAGGACATTCTTGCCCAGAG
>NW_003853494.1:0-2648 GCF_000181295.1 Otolemur garnettii
AATTCAATGAAATTTGAAACAAAGGAATATCCCAAAGATCAATGAATCAAAAAGTTGGCTTTTAGAAAAGATTAACAAAATTGATAAACCTTTGGCTAACCTAACCAGAAACAGAAAAGTAAAATCCCCGATATCATCAATCACAAATGATAAAGGCAAAATAACAATAGACATTCAGAAATTCAAAAAATCCTTCATGAATACTATAAAAACTCTATTCTCAGAAATAGGACAATCTGGAGGAAATAGACCAATACCTGGAAGCACGCCACCTTCCTAGACTCAGCCAGAGAGAACTGGAAATGTCAAATAGACCTTTATCAAGTACTGGATTAGCTAGCATCAATTATACAAAATATCCCCACAAAGAAAAGTCCAAGACCACAAGGCCTCACATCAGAGTTCTACCAAACCGTGAGAGAAGAACTAGTACCTATATTACATAACCTTTTCCAAAACATAGACAAAGAAGGAATACTTCCCAACACATTCAAGGAAGCAAACTAGGAAAAGACACAACAAGGAAAGGAAATTATAGACCAATGTCTTTAATGAATATAGATGCAAAAATAGTCAATAAGATTGTAGCAAACAGAATCCAGCAAAATATTAAATAAATTATACACCATGAACAAGTTGGTTTTATCCAAAGGTCTCAAAGTTCGTTCAACATACATAAATCTACGTGTACAATACATCGCATAAACAGAATAAAATGGTCTCCAATGTACTCAGTACTATTATGAAACCAATATATAATCACTCACACCTTCATATGAAAGACAGAACACAACTATAGCCCAAGATGAAGGAGAGAAGAGGAGAGGGAGTGGAAGGAAGGGAGGAGGTTGAATGGTGGTAGGGTAATCGGTGGGATCTCACATATGGTGCATATTGCAAGGGTACACGTCAAATCTATTAAGAGTAGAGTATAAATGTCTTAACACGATTAGTAAGTGAGGCAAAGGCTCTGTTCACCAGTTTAATGTAAGCATTTCCAAATCTTATATAAAATCAGCGCATTGTACCCCGTAAAGGCACTAACGTCTACAGTTATGATTTCATTAAAAAGTAAAGAATAAATAACAAACATATCTGAGAAGATTCAATGTTGAACAAGTTTCCAACTCTATCTATAATGTTTACATGCTAAAATTGCCCTAAGTGTTAGGTTTGCTAAACTCATATTGAAGTTGTTTTATCCAAATAAAATGGCTAATTCCATAGAAAATAACTTCTCCAAGAAACTTTGGTTAGTGAGAACATACATTAACAACATATACATGTATTGAAATCAAAATAATCTATGTTAATATATTCCAAAGTAGTCCTTAGATATGTTTATGTCGGAATAAATTACATCAATTCAACCAAGACAAGACTTAAGAACTTCAGTGCAAAGAATAATCATAGTAATGGGGGACATTGAAAGCTATCATCCCAAACGCCCAGACTTCTTCTGATAGGTAAAGTCTTACCTATCAGACCTTTAAGGAAAAGGTAGACTTCTCTTTAAACATTAAATCATCAATAATAATAAAAGGTCTTCAGAGTATGTTGAAAGCATTGCTTTCTATTTAAAACATACCGTGTCATGAGAAATCCAGTGAGGGTAGCATATAAATCAGAATTGTAAAAGTTCCTTTTGAAAATGATGGTACACAAATCCTCCCTGAATCATTGTCAATGAAATCCTTGTCTTAATTTGATGCAGTAGGCAAGAGATGTGTCCAGATAGTCTCTGGATTCCTATCCTTAAATCATTCGAACCCACGATCATTGAAACAACAAAAAACATAAACCCAAAAATCTTCTGCTCCATCTCCTAGAGCAACCACCCCAGAAAGCTGCTTGGGGTCATCCTTAGGTCACCTCTGCACCCTGTAGGCCAATGGCTGTGGCCCAGGAGCTGCACGTCCTTAATTCAGTGAGCCAGGGAAGAGCGTGATTTGGGTTTCCCCCACTGGATGTTCCCTCTCAACACATGATGAAGGAATCAAGTATTTTTTTTTCTATCTTGTTTTCTGTAATCACCAAAATAGCCATTATCTCTTTTCGGTGTGCTCTCCGCAGTCATTATTTGTTTGGATCACACCCTGTGTGCCAATTTATCTCATTACCGTTACTTTCTGCACGTCAGATGAACTTTCTAAAATCACTTGCCATATTGCTAGACTACGTTCCTTAAACGTTACTCTAACGTGGAGTGTAATGGTGTGAAATGTTCTTACTCTACTATTTGACAATGTCTTCAGATTCAGGCTGAGTACCTCTGGAAACACAGTGCAAGAGAGAATTCAGTGTGTATGGCAGCCATTCAGGATCAACACCTGCAGAAGGGCAAAGAGTGAGGCTGGAGTGGGCAGACAAGCACATCCTTAATGCAGGCCCAACAAGAGGCTCTTCTGATCTAAAGGGCAACTCTGAAGGTAAAAGCCCACTGACTCCCAGACCTGGGAATTGATGGCCATTTATCTATACCCACTTCTAGACCAGCCCTTGCATGTGGTCCAACTTGGCAAGTACCTGACCTTGGACAACACAGTTCCTGAAGCTCAGGTCATACCAGAAGGCGCTGATGGCTGACAACTGGCAACTGACTGCTGTTGCAGCAGCTGAAGCAGCAAGTCTGTCCTGGAAGGGTGTTC
>NW_003853494.1:2932-6655 GCF_000181295.1 Otolemur garnettii
TTTTTTTTTTTTTTTTTTTTTTTTTTTTTGAGTAAGAGTCTCACGTTCTCGCCCTTGGTAGAGTGCCGTGGAATATGTAGCTCTCAGTAACCTCAAACTCTTGGGCTTAAGAGATCCTCTTCCCCTCAGCCTCCTGAGTAGCTGGGACTACAAGCACATGTCCCAACGCTCCACTAAATTTTTGAGACGGGGACTTGCTCTTGCTCAAACTGGTCTTGAACCCTTGAGCTCAGCGCAATCCTCTCACCTTGGACTCCCAAGTGTTGGGGTTACAGGTGTGAGCCAATGCGCCCAGCCCATGTCTTTCCACAGTTCTGAAAAATTACTAGCCATTTCCTTTTTATTCGTGTTTTTCCACAATTTGCTCAATTTTCCCTTTTTGGAGATGGGTATTTTACGCCCTCTCTGGGCATTCCACATGTCTCTTTACCTCTTTTTCATCCTTTCTGTTACTTACCTAAGAGGTATTCTCCATAAGTTCTCTCCACCATCCCCTGTGATATCGAATTTCCATTCACCTTTATCTTAAAACTTGATGTAACTCATGTTCCAGCAATTTTGTATGACAAAATATTTTATTTCACTCCTTGTTAGCCATTTCTCGAGCCATAACATTCAATCTTTCTGATGGTATTTTCTAGCCCTTCATGTTCTCACCATTTTATATGCTGTTGTTGGCAGTTTGTATATCATAAGAAGTCTTTTAAGGTCTATATGATGGTTCACTGTTTGTCCTCAGGTTATCTTTGTTTTAATTTTTCTGCATGATGAGCATGTTCGTTGGGCATTATTTGTGGGAATCCTTTTAAAGCCTTGCTTGGGATTAAACCCTTCTAGAAGGGGCCATTTACCCCATGTCTCATGTACCTTCTATAACTGAATCAATCATTTTTTCCTGATAGTACGAACCCCAAACCTACACAAGAGCAGTCTTGTGATTACCTACACCCAGGGACTCTTCATTTCCTCACTCAGTGTTAATGGCAGGAGAAGGAATTTTCCCTGGCCCATTTCTTCTCGGAACCAAACAGTGCAGCTTTTCACTGGCTGTGTAGTCATTCAATGGCCCAGAGTTATATGAAGTTATCAGTTGTCTACACGGTTCTGTCTCTTTTCAGACACTGCTGATAATTTAAAATCATGTTTATTATAATTGTATCACATGCTGTTTTCCTGACTGGAATTGTAAAATTTTCACGTCCTCTTTTCTAAATGGACTTTAAATGAAAGGGGTGAGTGGCCCTTAAAAGTGTAAGCCACAAAAACATACATTGTGGAAAAGATTCCCCATTCTACTGAATAAATGGTCCTGGGAAAAGTGGATAACCAGAGGAAGAAGACTGAGACAGGATCCATACCAGCCTCTTACCACTCAGGAAAAATTAGCCCATCATGGATAGTAGACCTAAATTGGAAGCATGAAACTACAAGAATTCTACAAGAATATATTGGAAAAACTCTTAAAGACCTCAGCCTGGGCAAACAATCTATGAAGAAGACCCCATGCACAATCATAGCAACAGAAGGATAAACAGATGGGACAGAATCCAATCAAAATGCTTCTGCATAGCCAAGGAAATAATCATTGAAGTGAACAGACAACCTACAGAATGGTGGAAAATATTTATATGCTACCCATCCACTAAAGGTATGATAACCAGAATCTACAAAGAATTCATGCATATCAGCAGGAAGAAAAATTTAAACAACCCTGCCAAAAACTCTGCAAAAGACAAGAGCAGAACCTTCTCTAATGAAGATACACTAATGGCCAACAAACACATGAAAACAATGCTCAGTCTCTTTATCATCAGGAAAATGCAAATAAGAAGCACACTGAGGTATCCCTTAGCTCCAGTGAGAATGGCTTTTATCAAAAAGTCACCCATCAAAACAATGCTGGCATGGATGTGTAGAAAAAGGTACACTTGCACACTATGGGTGGGACTTCAAATTAGTCAGTCCCACTAGGTTGGACTTGAATCTACTACAGTCCCTATGGAATGTGCTATGGAGATACCTCTAAGAACTCAAAGTAGATCCATCAATCTCACTACTGAGTATTTACCCAAAGGAAAAGAAAGACATTTTCTAGGAACTACACCTGCACTCAAATGTTTATGGCAGCACCATTCACAATCGTAAACATGTGGAAACAGCCCAAGCCCAAGTGCCCATCAATACATGAGTGGACTAATGCAATGTGGTATGTGTATACCATAAAGTACTACTAAGTCATAAAAGGAATAGTGACCTCTTGTATTATCCTGGATGGAACTGGAGACCACTCGTCAAAGTGAAATACCAGGAGAATACAACAACAAACACCACATGGACTCTCCATTCCATTGGAACTAATTGATCACCACTTAAGGGCACATATAGAAATAACACTCACCGAAAATAAAGTATGTGGGAAGTGGGAGGACGGGATGCCCAGGGAAGTCGCTGGCCCTGTCAATAAACTTGGCCTGAATTTCTCTATGTCTGGTCTTGTCTCTACCATCACCACGATAGCTTTCATAAGGTGCCAAACACCCAGGACTGGTGGTTGACTGGCGGCTGGCTGGCAGCCTAGCCTCATCTAATTGATAGCCTCACTAGCCACCCTAGTCACCTTGGAGCCTGGTCCTGACTTTGCTCAGACCCAACTTTGTACCCACTTGTTGAAGAAATCCAGAGGATTTTACCCCAGGTGCCATTGAAGGGTAAGTAGGGCCCTAAACACCTTGAAACAGAACCTTTGTCAGCTTGCCCTTGGCTCTGTTTTTGCTTTTATAACCTCACGTCTGCCTAACTCCTTCGTTCCTTCATTCATGCCTAACCAGGTTATTTTCCATTGGTTGCAGCTCTGTACTCTTTTGGAGTCACAGGAATGTCAAATCATTTCGTCTTTGGATTCAGGCCCAGCACTAGACGCTAGTCCACCCTTCTAAAAGTTAAAAGGGCATAGAAACACACAAGCAGAACTTGCACACGTTGTCTCTATAGTCTTTATTAACTGAGATTGAGAAAGTATAAAAAAGAGAGAGAAAATGGGACTGAAAGTAGCCCCATTATCAGAAAAGTTATTTTTTGTTGTTGTTGTTTGATTGTTTAAGTCATATACACATAGATCATGTATATATTAATGCATTTATGGGGTACAATGTGGTGATTTTATACACAATTTGGAATGCTTAGATCAAATGAGTTCATATAGGGTTTCACCTCATTTACTTAATTATTGTATTGAGACATTTATATTCTATAGTTGGTAGATTTGACATGTACCCTTGCAATATGCACCATAGCTGTCGTCCCACCGTTTACCCTCCCTCCATCAAACCTCCCCCTCGCCTCCCATCACCCTCTTCTTCCTCTTACTGTTCGATTGTTTGTTGTATGTTTGGAGATGGAGTCTCACTTTGTTGCCTTCGGTAGAGTGCCATGGCATCACAGCTCACAGCGACCGCAAACTCTGGGGTGTCAACGATTCTCTTGCCTTAACCTCTCAAGAACCTGGGACTCCTGCCGCCCCCCGAAACGCCTGGCTATTTTGTAAAGAGGAGGTCTCACTCTGGCTCAGGCTATTGTGGAACTCCTAAACTCAAGCAATCCACCGACATTGGACTCCCAGACTGCTAGGATTACAGGAGTGAGCCGCTGAGCCTGGACCAAAAACGTTTTGTAATAATGACTGTCACTTGAAAACTTCTCCAGAGATAGTTACTCAAAAGGCCC
>NW_003853495.1:0-6655 GCF_000181295.1 Otolemur garnettii
CCAAAACATCAGATTGTGCTTTGAGTTTATTACCTGATAGGATTAAAGGTAGATTGGTTGTCAAAGTCAAAACATCCTCCTTTTTATCTGAAGATTCAACCAGGGGAGGCTTTGCCTTTTCTCAATTGTTTTGCAAATGGATCACTCATGAAAGCTGTCACATCCAGCCCTGGAGACTGGGCCCCTCTGGGCTCAGGAAGAGGAGGGTAGGGGTGGTGAGCAGGGGGTGCATTTCAGCACATGTTTCTGGTCTCACTTTTGGGGCTGACAGGGAGGATGTGGCACACGACCACGGAGGGGAGGCCACTGACTGCATCACTGACCCATCCAAGGGAGAAGCACCAATTCTGTCTCCCTGCACGTCAGTGGCTGCGTCAGCGCAGACAAGCTCCTGATCTCTGCTGCACTCATCAGGCCCCCAAGGAGACCGGTCAACGCCTCCGCTGTACACATCTTCCAATACCAGAACTGTAACTTCCCTGCCTCATCCTTTGGCACAGGCATCCACTTCCACAGTGCTCTGGTTGTTGGCCTGTTTGCTCCTCCCAGCTCTGAATGGCAGGAGACAGATCCCCACAAGTCACTTCCCAGCTGTCCTTGCCAACTGGCTTCAGGTGACACTTTGGGCAGTCAGAGGCACCAGGGGAGACTGGTAAGAATGGGTAGTATCACTTTCCTGGGACTGTTGTGCCCAGGCACCATGGGACTGGGTGGCTTAAAAAAACAGAAATCAATTTATTCTTTTTTGTTCTGGAAGCTGAAAGTCTGAAATCAGCAGGCCCGTGCTCCCTCTGAACGCTCCAGTGAAGAATCCCAGCTTCTGAGATCCCAACAACCCTGGCATTCCCTGGATTGAAGTGTCATCACTCCAGCATCCGCCTCTCTCCTCTCCCCTTGCCTCTCCCCTCCCTGTCTCCACGTCCTCTCCTCTTCTTAACAGACACCAGTCATTGGATTCAGAATGATTTCCTGTCGAAATTCTTAATGAATTACATGTGCAAAGACCCTAATTCCAAATAGGTCACCTTCTAAGGGTGAACTTGAATATCTGAGAGACTCCTGTTCAGCCTGTGATATGGTTAAAGAATTTAAGAAGGCTATTTCTTGTCCTCTCCTTGGTTCAGGTGGCCTCTGCTGTGCTGAACTAGACAAATCCACCATGGTCCCAAGATCTATCAGGACCCTGACAGCAGCACCTCCTGCCTTGCCCACTGGCCCCAGTAGTAGCAACTGCCAATCTCAGTCTCATCTCTTTCTCCCCTGCTGGTTTGCCCAGCTCCCACACCTTTAAGAATTATTTTCCATATGAAATTTCCTCTGTTAAACTGCCTGGTGTGGGTCTTGCTTCCCGGGTGGACTCTGATGGACACACAATCAGCTTGTAGGAAATCAGGCAGTGTGAGAAAGATGGAGACGGTGTGTGTGGGTGGAGCACACCAACTCAGCTTGGGCGCGGACTCTGGCTACTTGGTAAAGGGGTGATGACCCTGAGCAAGTTACTTGACCTCTTGGTGTTCCAATGTCGCCATCAGCAAAGTGCGATAACAGTATACCTGACTAACTGAGTCATCAGGAGAAACAAAGAAATCTATTGAAAGTACTTCCCAAGGTGGGTCCTAGCATATGGAAATTGCTCTGTGCACATTTATTCTGATTGAGGCATAAGCAAGCCGGGGTGTGGGGCTTTCATGGAAGATATTTTGAAAGTTGTCAAGACACACCTGTTGAAATTTTATATATGTTCCTTGCCCTGAATGTTCAACATATGCGTGTGTGGACATATATACGTGCATATGTAGGCAGCTGGCCCTCCTTATCTGTGGGTTCCACATCCATGGATTCAACCAACTGTAGGTCAAAAATATTAAAAAGAAATGGATGTCTGTATGTATGCTGAACATGTACATAATTTTTTTTATTTCCTAAGCAAAGCAGTAGAACAACTATTTACACAGTATTTATATTGTATTAGGTATTACAAGTAATCTAGAGATGATTTATGGCATATGGGAGGATGTGCATAACTTATATGAAAATACTCCATCTGAGACTTGAGTATCCGGGTAGCATCCCGGAACCAATCCCCCATGCATATTGGGGGCCAACCAAGGAATATAGACAGGCACACATCCACATGAAGTGAAAATTAGATTTGATGATACGGAGGATTTCCAATCTGCTTGGTCATCCTATAGCATGTTATCCTATCTACAACTTGTTCTGACTCTCAGACCACTGCCTCAGATACCCAATCCATGCGTTCTGTCAACATTTCTAAGTTTTAGGGCACAGTAGCTAGATGTTTCTAAAGGGAAGTGAAACTATCTGCCTAGGAATACCCCCACAACCATTAGCAAACATCTAGAGAGTGGTGTTACCTAAAGAGGTACTAGCAGATTGGGAGTAAATTTTAAAGATTATTACTAAATGTTGAGCCAGGGCACTGAGGATGAAGGCCAAGATTACATGAGGCAGCTGCAGACACCACCTCTTGCCTGTCACTCTGCTATAGGATGTGGGGGTAGCCTCTGTGTATTTTAAGGAATTGGCTCACATGACAGTAGAGGTCACCGAACCCCAAATTCCTATTAGAAACCTAGGCAGGGGATAATGCTGCAGTCTTGAGGCAGAATTCTGTCTTCTGCAGAGAGGAAAATCATTTCAGATTTTGCTCTTCAAACCTTCAAGTGATGATACAAGGCCCGCCTGCCTTGCCAAGGGTAATCGGCTTTACTTAATACTAAATGTCACATTTACAAAATACATTCACAGCATACATAGACGAAAGTCTGATTAAATCAATTGTGGCCCCTTATCTAAGGGGGCATATGTTCCAAGACCCCCAGTGGATGTCTGAAACCACAATTAGAGCCAAACCCAATGCATACCACGGTTTCTTCCTATGTGTATTAAATGTACCTGAGATAAAGTTTGAGGTGCTCAGCAGAACTAGCAAGGATTTCTTTTTCTTTCTTCATAATTTCATTGCTAGATTTGTTCTTACTATAGATCTTAGAATTTTTTTTCTTCTAAAGATACTAGATTATTTTTTCTTTAGTAAGTTGAGAACTTTCACCTTTTCATGTAAAGGAAACACTTTTTAAGAGTCTTTTTGGCAGGTCTGATTGTCAGCATCACCACTCTGGTGCTGTGGGCCCATTATTAAGCATTATAAGATAAAGGTTCCTTAAACACGTGCCCTGTGATACTGAGACTGTCGCTCTGATAACTGAGCCAGCAAGGAGAGTGTAGATAGAGAGGATGAAGGGATGACACGTGTCCTGGGCAGGATGAAGAGGGAGAGCTTGGGATGTCATCATGCTATGCAGAATGACGAGCAATTGAAAACTTATGAATAGTTTATTTCTGGAATTTTCCAGTTAATATTTTTAAACTGCGTAACTGAAACCACAGGAAGCAAAGCCAAGGGTGAGCAGGGACTATGGTAAGCAGTACTACAATCTAGCTAAGTTGACATATAAAATTGTCACAGAGCCTGGTCCAGGCTATC
The DNA here is from genome assembly GCF_000181295.1 of Otolemur garnettii. Lineage (NCBI taxonomy): Eukaryota > Metazoa > Chordata > Mammalia > Primates > Galagidae > Otolemur > Otolemur garnettii. The sequence continues at coordinate 3,512 of NW_003853495.1, forward strand.
ACGAGGATAGTTGCACTATACCCTATAATTTCACCTCTTGTTAATATCACTCTTCCCCAGGCAATGGCTCTGATGTCCATGCAATGAATGAATGAATGAATGCTTGAATACATGATGCAACGTGATGCAAAAACATCCCAAAAAGCGAAGAGATTTGACATCAGAAAATGGGCTTCCTTTATCCGTTTAGTAATTGTAGTAACTTGGGGCGAACCATTCCAGCATGTATCATGTACTACCTATCAAGGGTCTCTATGGGTTCAAGAAGGAGAGGAGGACCAGCAGGATGGTGGTGGACACGACAGACATGGTCTCCCTGTTGGGGGGAGAGGCAGGTGCTAAGCGAGGATTCCAGAGTGTCTGTACATAATAAGGAATGGCGCAGGGTGTCGGGAAAGGCTGCCAGTGGAATCGGTATTTAAGGGGAAACATACAAGGATGAATTAGGAGGCGGTCAGGTAAAAGAGAAGATTCCTAAGCCAACTAGGGAGGACATCTCAGGCCAGGAAATACATGCGTGACTAGGAACCACCATGTCTCAGGATAACAGTGCCAAGGAGAGGCTGATGGCAGGGTCAGGCAGGCAGGCGCAGATTACTCAGGGCCCCAGTTTCTGCCCCGCAGATGGGCTGGATGAGTAACGAGCCCCCCACAAATGCCTCTAGGACATGCCCTAAACTGAGACACTGTTATTTCATCCATGTTTCCTGAGAAAAACATCAGCATTTTGATGTGTTTGGCAAAACAAAAGCATCAGATATTTCAAAAGGCAAACTCAGGCTGTTTGGAGTCCCCAGTCAGTGGGGACCGACTCCAACCACAGGGCCACTTGACATTCATCATTCTCCCCTGCTGGAGGGAGACAGCTGCTGTGGTGTGTCAGTTCTCCTTCCCGGGGAAGTGAAGAGATTGTGTACCTGCAGGAGGGGAATGTTTAAACACTAACATTTATAAAGGGAGCCTTATAACCTTACTACGGCAAATAAGGGAATTTGGATATGCTCCTTGAGAGCCATCAGTGCCGGTTTCCAGAAACATGGCTGTCTTGTCTATGCAGTTATCACCCCTCTGAGCAGGAATACACCTGCCTCCCACCCTGGTGTGAAAACCAAAGGCTGTCGAAGGCAGCTGTGTGCTCTGGGGTTGGGCCAGCAACTTGAACAGGGCCACTGTACGAGAGGACTTCGGGGTTGCCGTTGGTGTGGAAATACAGTCCCTCTCTTGGCCCTGGGTGCCCAGTGTGTGGCTGCCTCTGGGGCACTTGCCTGCCTTCTTGGGAGCTTCTCCCAGGCAACACTCTGCTCCGACACAGAGGAAAAGAGCTATTTCTCTGTAATGTAGAGCTCAGCTGCTCAATCTCCCCCTGGCCACTCTGCCATTATGTGCCCGCAGAGGCTTGCATCAGCCCCACCTCCGCTCCCAGAGCTCCCAGGGCATGTGGCAAAAAGCAAGATTCACATCGATGACGGGGAGACTTTATGCAAATGACGGGGATACTTTATGCAAATGACAGGGATACTTTATGCAAATGGAGAATGCAGCGGCCATGGCTCAATCATTCACTCCTTAGACCCTTACTTACTGAATGTGTTTGTGCTGGATGCAGGACACTCTAAATGGGAAAAAGAAAAGAACTTCACTGCTAGTAAGGGAATTGCATTCTAAGGAAGGAAACAGATAAGAAATTAATAAGCAAGAGGTACACTATGTTAGAGACTGATAAGTACCAAAAAGAAAAGATAAAGCAAGGCAGGGAGACCTAAAATGTTGGAGTTGGGAGGGTTTGAAATTTGGATACCCTGGCTAAAGGTGAGCAGTAGCTCTGCAGATATATTCACATCTGCATCCCTTGGATCTGAGAGCACGTGTGGTTACGTGCACAGGGGATTAAAGGTCCTAATTAACTGGCCTTGAGATGAAGAGAGGACCCTGGATTACCCAGGTGGGCCCAATATCCATTGCGATGGTTTATTCCAGGAGTCAGCCCGGCTGCATGAAGGGACACCTAGAGAGCTGCTGTGACTGTGACTGTGACTGGTGTGGGAAGGTGAGGAAGACCCCTCAGTGTGGGCGGCACTGTCCAGTCACCTTGCACTGGAGAAGAACCCAAAGCAGAGGGAAGGTGAGTTCTCTCTCTGTCTTTCTCTCTCTTCTGGAGCTGGGCCCCCCTCTTTCTCTTTCCCATGAACATGAGAACTCCAGGTTCTCTGGTCTTGGACTCCCCAGGGGCTTTCAGTGGCTGATCGCTCCCTGGTCACCTCAGCATCACATGTCTGCAAAGCCTTCTGTAAGCAGCCATCTCTCCTCCCGGACACACAACACAAGGGAATCTGGCAACAAGCGAAATTTATACCACCCTTAAACTCCCAGATTCTAAAGTTTTCAGGCATGAACTGGACCATGCCAGTGGTTTCCCTGCGTCTTAGCTTGTAGATGGCTTTAGTCATTTTACAACAGTGACAACTGAAGCCTGTGGCTCTGAACAGACTGAGCTCACACTGCGGCAACGGGCTGACCTGGAGACATGGTCTCCATTGCTTCACTCAAGGTCTCGCCCCTTCTCCATGCCCCGAAACCTCGTGAGACTCTCCCCCTGTCTGCCAAACTGGGCATTGGATTTGGGGTGGCTCTGGTGCCAGCCCCTCCTTGGCAGCTCTTGGAAAATTCTTGCAACTCACAACTCTCCTATGGCAATCAGGATGTTCTGTTTTGTATTGCTGCGAGGTGTGGGTAAGTGTCAGTCTAGCCACCAGCAGGACGTCACCTTCCCACAGGCACTCTGAAAGCAAAGTCTATCACTACATACCCTGCGAACGGGGGCAAAACCTGCTGCCCCAAGTCCTGCCAAAGAACCTAGTTTATTTCTGGTTTGAAATGCATATTCATTTGGTATGAGAACAGGTGGAAGGAGGGCCAACATCTACCTCCTTTCTTTGGGAATCTTTTGCATGATCAAGTCTTGCTTTGCAGACCTAGAACCTTCCCCAAATGACAAACTCTGATTTATCCTCACAGAGACTTTTCTGGAGTTTGTTCTTTCTTAAATGAATTCGCAGATCCAACACAAAGACTCCTAAAAATTCCATCTGCTATTCTAGGGGCCTGGAGCAGTAGTCACTCCATCACCCTGCCCAAACCTCCAAT
>NW_003853496.1:0-6654 GCF_000181295.1 Otolemur garnettii
GCATTCTAAAGGGGCTCAGCCACTGGCAGGGCTGGGGCTGCTTCTGAGTACATTCGAGTTGTGCAAAAAAGGCTTTGAGACCCAATTAAACCCAAATAACTTCCACCCCAAACACGCCAGAACTTAAGAATCTGGCATCTTACAGGCTATATAATCCGAAAGAGTCACTTTATTACATTCATGCTAACCACACCACTTTCCCAAACCTCGAGAATGCCTGTATTGAGTCACGATTGGGTGACGAGGAAGAATAATAATTGGAAGAATAATAATTTCTACGGCTCACCTTTCATCTGTACTACATATATAAGCAAGACTTTCCTCTTCCAACCCAAAGTCAGCTGGACTGTGCAGTAAGGCTGCAGGTGAGGACAGTCAAGGCTTTCTGTAAACTAAGATAGCCTTGAGGATATTCCTCACCCTCTCCTACACCAGCAAAGAGCCTCTTAAATGGCATCTCTGGCTGCCAAGCCTATCCCTCAAGGTGCATTGCATTCTATATTATTTTAAACTCAGAAACGACTAAGAGAAGCAGAAAATATTGCTACTTTGGGAACCAGGAAGACCTAAGTTCAAATCTGAGCCCTGAAACCTCCTAGCACATAATCTTTGGCAAATCACTTCACCTTAGAGTGACCAACTGTCCCTGATTGTCCAGGAATAAGGGAGTTCCCTGGATGCAGCAATGTCCTAGGAAAAGCAAGATGTGCTTGTCACCCTACTGAACCTCTCTGAGTCTGCCTTTGTCATCTGTAAGTATGTCCCAAGAGTTAATATGCATACGGATGATGAAGACTAGAGACCTTGTTTGTGCCAGAAACACTCTGTAAATCCCTTTTACTCCATGCTGGAGCCTCATCTTTGCTTAAAACAAACCAGCAATTATGAGGGAAAGGAAAATCAGCAGGGAAGCAACAGAGACAATGGGAGAAAAGAAGGAACAAGGGGGAAAGGAGGGCAGAAGCGCAACCCCAGCCACAGAACCCAGCACGGCAGGGTCCTTGAGAATGCTGTCCGACTCTGGCGTGGGTTTCATGATGATTTGTGAGGCACGTGGCAGAGTGACAGGATGCCAATGTCTCCTTTTCTGGACACTCAGCTCCGAAGTCACCAGAAGCAATGCTCAGGGCACCCACTGCCCTGTGACCTTTTCATCCTGTTCCCTAAATGCCCAAATGCCGACACACTTTGTCCTCCCCATCCCCACTCCTGAGAGCTGCGGGAGGGAGGAGGCTGCATCCTGTCTGCTCTGCCAAACCTCCTGGAGCTGAGGCCACTGTGATGACACATCTAAGTCCAGGTGTCTGCAGGTGACATCCACATGGAATGTTCTTGCTCCCTGCTAATGCCTGACAGGTGAAAGCTTGTGCTCTAACTGCTTTGTCTCCAGGCACTGGCAAGTGGGAGTTTTGTCTGCTGCCTTTTGAAAGAGACTTAATTGTTGCTACCTGAGTGTCAGTGCATCTAAGAGCTGAAGGACGACTGGGGAAACTGCAGAGTCAGACAGAAAACTGGTTCTATCCAAATGAAGTGTTTCAACAGGGGCTCAGCAGTCAAGAAGGCAGTTTTTATAATCACCCCCAAAGGATGGAGAGGTTCCCCAACTTGGGCTCTGGGTGCCAAAAACTTCGGAGAAATGCCAGCAGGGTTCTGGGGAAGGTTAATAATCCACAAGTCAAGAGACTCAAGTTCCCCTCCTGCCTCCATTCCCTACAGGGCCATATACCTTGGACGAGGCTCTGAAATTCTCTGTGAAGCGTCCCTATTTATTAAATGAAGATAAGGGTATAAATACCAATCCCGTCTATTGTGTTGGTTTCTTGTAGGGAAAGGGGAAGTGGATAGCAAATCAGTTTATAAACATTAAGATGATTCTGAAAACAGCAAGGTAGCCAAAACATGGAGGCAATCCAGTAGGAATAGAATGTACAAACTGTGGCATATTTACACAATGGAATCCTCTAAATAACTTTTAAAAGAACAAACTACTTCCACATACAACTACATCGATAAACTTTACAACAAAAATCATGAATCAAAAAGGCAAATACAAAAGACTCCATATTCTACGATTCCTTTTATATAAAGTTCAAGAACAGAAAAACTAATCTATGATAACAATTCAGAATAGTGGTTTATTCAGGTTAGAGGCAAGGTCTGCCTGAGAAGGGGCACGAGAGAACCTCTGGAGGGGTTGGAAATATTCTCTATGCTGATCCGGGTAGTGGCTACATGGACATTCATTCACACAGTTAAAAATATACGCAGTTGTATACTTAACATCTGGGTGCTGTGGTGTATTGCATAATACCTCAACCTCAAAGAAAAGTATAAGAGACTAGACAGAAACCGGAATCACTATGCCGAACAGATCCACAGGAATTTGGTTCTGTGCTGATTTGTCCTTCTCCATGACCTCAACAATTCTTGATAATTAAAGTGCAAAATATACAGCATTTCAAAACAGGAGGCAGTGCCATCTACTATTTAAAAGCAAAATGCACACATGCATTCACACACAAATACAAAAGACACTGCCAGCCCTTGGCTACTAACAGAGACGAAAATCTCTAAATGATCTACTGCCAGGCTTGATCACGCTGATTTGTTTCTGATCCAAGCGGAAAGAAAGCAGAGACTCTGCAGTAAGATTGAAAGTACCGCTCGGTTTGACAGAGGGAAATATGATTAGAATGCACTGAGGTGGAAATAATGACTCGCCTCTCCCCAGGACCAGCCTGCCCTCCTGCCTGTACCCACAACAAGCCTTGCATTGCTAACGGCAGGGAGTTAGGAGGCCGGTAGCATCTCAAATCCATCCTGACTCATCATGCAATCAGATAATACACAAACTGAGAAGCCCAAACACTTCCAGAAGAACGGCACATGCAGGCACGAAGCACAAACACCCCCATGCCTCCAGGAACTGGCAAGAACTCCGGTTGAGTCAGGTTCCCTAGAAGAGTCTGGGAGATTCATGTGCGCCTGTCATCTTTGGAGAGGGTGATCATGGACGAAGCCCACAGGGAATGAGGAGAGCAGAGAGGTCAGGGGAAGGGAGGAAGCGTGTCTGTGGCCTCAGCTGGTGGTCCAGCCTGATTCCACAGAAAGTTCTGAAGCATAAATTTGGCTACTCTCAATCATTCACTGCAGACTATCCCCCAGTAGAACAGGGGAAGAGTTTGTTGTTTTGTCTACCAGGTAAAGTGGCTACATCTGCAGAGGGTAATTCTGCAGAAAAGGGGGCAGCCATGAGCCATAGCACAGCAGCCAGGGGAACTGCGTCCCTGTCCAGGCAAAGGGATCTGAGCTGAGCACCAGCAGACCTTAAATACTACCTGTATGCTGACAAGCCCACATTCATATCTCTAGCTGTACCTCCCTCCTGAACTTCAGATTCACATATGCAATAGGCTGTTCAATATCTTCAAGCAATGTCTAATTCTCGAACTGGATTTGCCCCATACTGAGCTCCTAATACTCCAAATCCAGTTTCCTCTGCAAACTTCCCATTGCTCATAAATGGTTAATTCTACTCTTCTGACTGCTCGGCCTTGAGGTCTCTCTTCCATTCACTCTCCAGTGCATGAGAAAGTCCTGTTGGATCTTCAAAATATAATCCATAATTGGACTACTTTCCATGCCCACCATTGCCATCCCTAGTCCAAGCCTCTGTTGTAGCATGCCCAGAATGCTGCAATAGCCTCGTAACTGGTCTCCACAGTTTAAACTCTGTCCCCATTAGGTGTGTGCTCAACACAGCTGCCAGAGTGATCCTGTTACAGTAATCGAACAAAATCACTCTTCTGTGCAAAACCCCTCAATGGTCCCCATCTTGCACAGAGAAGTGACCCGCTGGGCCTTGTGTGGTCTTTGACTTGCCCCCCACCCACTGTCCTGCTGCTTCAGTCATTCCTACTCCAGCCACACTGCCCTCTGCTATTCCTCAAACATTCCAGCACAGTCCACCCCCGTCTTGCTTCCCCCACCTGGGCTGCTCTCTTACCAGACTCCTGACCCTCTCCCTTCCTTCACATCTTGTCTTTAAAAACCTTCTCAGCAATGATTTCCCTGTCACTCCAAACTCTCTCCTGCCTCAGCATATCTACCCCCCTTCTTTTGATTTAATGTTTTATCTTTTGACTTAATGTTTTTATGCTTAGTACTCTTTACTATCTAAAATATTATAAATTTTACTTAGATTCTTCCTTATGGTCTGTATCTCCCAATAGACTATAAGCTCTGTAAGATTAGAAATGTTTGGAGTATTTTCTCCCATTACTAGAATTCCTGTTCCTAGAAGAGTGCCTGGCACATAGAAGGCACTCAATAAATGGTTGAATAAATGAATGAAATATATAAATATACATACACACATAAAATATTTGGAGAAACTGTATCAGTGGAGTTATGAATAGTCTTTCTTTTCTTAATTTAACTCTCTTGTACTTTTTCTAAATTTTCCACAATCAACTTATATATGTAATTTTTATGTTTGTTTTTAAAATGTTTTCAATCCCCTTCCCCAAAAGGTCTCACCTCCTAATAGTTTCATTGGTTAACCAGGAAATCCTACTCCCAAAACAGCCCAGTGACTGCTGTTTAGCAGATTATCCTGTTCTACCCTCAGTGCAAGGGAATCCAAAGTGACGAACATGAAGTTGACAGGCAGGAGATGAAGGTACCCTGCAGGAGCTCTTCATCTAAGGCAGGCGTACTCAAACTGTGGCCCACAGGCCACATGTAGCCCGCCTAGGACATTTATCCGGCCCGCTGGGTGTTTTTGCCACCACTGCCTGTACTGCTTAGTAGCCAACTCATCCTGGGGCCAGCAGTCCGGCCCTCCAACGGTCTGAGGGACAGTGAATTGGCCCCCTGTTTAAAAAGTTTGAGGACCCCTGATCTAAGACAATGATTCTCATCATATTCTCATCATTGGCCTTGCCTGGGAGCATGTTAAAAAAACACATTCTCAACCCCTACCCTATTGAATCAGACTCTGCAGAAAGAACTCTGCAATCATGTTCTAAGAAACCCACCATGACATTCAACTAAGGCTTGAGATCAGCACATCTAAGCCAGTCAGAACAAGACTGCAGGCAGTAACAGGGCAGGGGACTCCATATAAGGTCAGTCAGGGTGGGGGAGGATAAGGAGAGAGGAAACAAGTATTTCCTTGGTTCAGGCAGAGAAAATATGGCAACTGTCAAAAATGTAACAGATTTGTCAGAAGTATTTGACAATATCTCAAGAATGAAACACAAGTGTATCTATTCTGTCTGGCACAGAGCCTGAAAACGTATCGAATATCTGTTGACTGAATTAACAGTGAATGTATGAATGAATTAGCCATATAAATTATGTAATAGATATTGGTTCCCTTTGTGCTATAAAGGTAAAAATTGCAAAATTTTCCTCAATATGAGAAGTAAAAACCCAGAAGATCTCCACGCACCCTCTTGCCAAGTGGCCCACCACTCAGACAACCAAGCTTCTGTGCCCCATCCCCAGCTTCTTTGTCCTGAGAAGCCTGTAGGCAAAGTTGCCAGGCAAAATGTAGGCTGCTCAGCTCAATTTGAATTTCAAATAAATAATTATCTAGTAGAAGTACAGCCCAAATGTTGCATAGGATATACTTATACTAAAAAAGTATTTATTATCTGAAATCCAAATATACTAGGTATCCTGAATTTTATTTGCCTAATCTGGCTAGTCTTTTGTAGACAAAATTCTCTCCTTGGAGGAGGCCAAAAAACCCTCTTCATATACCATTACTCAAGAGAACAGTGAGGCGATACAGGCTCCCGCTGTTCTCTTTATCACCTTCAAAAATGCATAAGGTATCTCAGAAGCCTCCAGACTTTGCTCACTTGGACAATGTGCTCACATTTTCTCAGACCTGTGGGCTCTATTCTTTTGCTTAAACCAGTGTTTTTCAACCTTTTTATCTCACGGCACACTTGAACCTAAACTTCCATGACACACTTAAATTATGTTGACCAAGAAAAGAGAAAAAGAAGGAATATGCTTGCTATGGTTTGAACTTCTTTGGAAAATAAATTAATGATCTTTGAAAATTTTCACAGGAAGCCAAAGAGCCTCTCACAGCACACCAGTTGAAAATTATTGGCTTATATTCTTCCTTCCATCCCTACCTCCAGCTTCCCATTGCCTTTTAACACTGGCTTGCCCTTCAAGACTCATTCATTACCTGTCCATGAAAATCTTCCCTGGAAAACATATACACACTCACATGCACAGGCACACACACACACACACACACACACACACAGAGTCGGAGTTACATTCTTCCCTTCACATGTGCAAACAGCTATCCTAGCAATTACCACTCTCAGATGGGAAGCACTGAATGCCCCTGTCTCCCCCACCTGGCACCAAATCCACAGAGCAGGGCCATTTGTGTTTATCACTCTATTCCCAGCATTTTGTCTAATGCATGGATTTTATTTTATTTTATTTTATTTTAGAGATAGAATCTCACTATGTCCCCCTCAGTAGAGTGATGGGGCATCACAGGCCACAGAAACGTCAAACTCTTGGGCTTAAGTGATTCTCTTGCCTCAGCCTCCCAAGTAGCTGGGACTATAGACACCCACCACAACACCTGGCTATTTTTGTTGTTGTTGTTGTTGT
>NW_003853497.1:0-1340 GCF_000181295.1 Otolemur garnettii
TTTTTTTTTGAAACAGAGTCTCACTTTGCCTCCCTCAGTAGAGTGCTATAGAGTCATTAGCTCATAGCAACCTCAAACTCTTGGGCTCAAGCAATCCTCTTGCCTCAGCTTCCCAAAGTTGTTGGGACTACAGGCACCCACCAAAATGCCCAGTTATTTTTAGAGACCGTGTCTCCCTCTAGCTCAGGCTAGACTCCAATCCTGAGCTCAGGCAATCCACCCCGCTCAGCCTCCCAAAGTGCCAGGATAACAGGCCTGAACCACCGCTCTGGCTACAGTAAGCACATTCTAAAAGTAAAAATAAACAGGCAAAATTACTTTTATCAAAATATTTTATTCAACACAATAGTTCCAAAATATAATCACTTTAATATGTAATCAACATAAAATGATTAATGTAATATATCCATTATTCTTTTTTCACACCAAGTTTTTGAACCCTGGTGTATATTTTATGCTTACGTCCCATCTCAGTTTGGACTGGCCTCATAGAAAGTACTCGTTTGTCACCTGGCAGTGCCAAAATACACACGACTTCTGGAAAAAGCCACAACAGGCCATATCAACAAATTAAACAAATAGCAAAGATCTTGGTTTCTAATACCACTCTCCATGAAAAGGAACCAGAGCTCCTTGGAGACACAGCTGATTCAAGGTGTGTGCAGAGACAATACCAGATGGGCCTGGAGCATCTTGTAGTGCTAGAAAATTAAAAAAAAAAAAAAAACAGAACAGAACAATGGGGGCATGTTAAAGGGACACAGGAGTCAACTTGAAAGAGCTCCCAAAGGCTAACATTAGAACAATTTGATCCACAAAATAAGTACAGGACTGTTGGAATATAACCCAAACCATTGAATAAGTATACACAATTAAAGGAATGGATGAACACAAATAAATAAATACAAGTAAAGGGCTGAATGAATACATAAATGAGGCAGAAGAGATCTGTCTCCTGTGTAAAAGAATTCCAAATAATTTGTGTAGATACCCCCCCAAGGTTGCCCTTCAATCCCTTCCCTTTGGGCATGAGCTATAACTAGTGACATGGGAGGCCAGGGAAAGTATTTCACAGTGGAGAAAGCTGGTGAACACTACCTTAGTCAATATGCTCGATGATACTAATCAAGGTTAATATATCAATGACACAATACCATAGACCTTCAACCTGTTGTGATGAGAATGATGCTTCACCCCTGTGGGCTCCCTCTTGAACACCTACAACCCCAGTCTAACGATGAGAAAAACATCAGACAAGCCAAACCAGAGGATGTTCTACAAAATACCCAAACAGCGCTCTTCAAAGCTGTCCAGATCATCAAAAAGAAAGTCTGAAAAAA
>NW_003853497.1:2277-3337 GCF_000181295.1 Otolemur garnettii
ATGTCCAGTTTTCAGCAAAAAATTATGAATCATGCTGTGAGCTGTAATGCCACGGCACTCTACCCAGGGGGACAGCTTGAGGCTCTGTCTCAAAAAAAAAAAAGAAAAAAAGAAAGTAAGAAAGTACGTAGGGAGGGGAGGCTTGACGTACCCCTGCCCGCCCTCCCCCCCACCCCCGTACGCAATTCACCCCAGCTCAAGGCTAACCACACTGATTGAGCTTCTGTACCTCTGCCTGCTCTCTGTGATGCAGAAATAGGGTATAAAGACCCATTTGATCTGTCATTCAGAGTCGCTTGCCTTCTATGACAACAACCCCTGCAGGTATAATAAATTTCTATTTGCATAAAAGTGGGGTCCACGTCTCCTTCTCAGCTGTGCGAGTCATAAGAAACCAATCAGAATTGGACTTTTAAAGAATTACATTCACAGACATTGCAACAACTCCTAAATCCAGGGATTTTACAGGACTAATTCATTAGGAACAACATTTATAAAGAGCTGCTTTTTCATGGAGCTGATTTAATGGAATCAAGAAAGAAAGAAGGAACAATTTTTCTCCTTACTTTGCTAATATGTCATATTTCGCTTAAGAAAAGCCTATAATTTCAACCCTAGATGACTGGAATTATCAAAATATAGTCAGCAGAAAGGCAGAGAAGTTCAAAACTTACAATGTGGGGGGAAATTAGCAAAATAAATGACTACTAATAAATAGGATATTAGGCATGTAATGTTCTTAATTTCCATTAGTAATCCAAATCTCCTGTTGTTACTATTTAGATGAGTATTTTAGAATGCTTTATATAAATTGAAAAGCAAATAAGTAACTGCACTATCATTAGATCAATATCAATATCACTGTTTTATTCTGATACAGCATCCATGTTTTTATTGGAAGTTTCATCAGGCTCAGCACCTGTGGCTCAAGTGGCTAAGACGCCTAAGGTGGCAGGTTCGAATCCCCAGCCCGGCCCGCCAAACAACAATGATGGCTGCAACCAAAAAATGGCCAGGCGTTGTGGCAGGTGCCTGTAGTCCCAGCTACTTGGGAGGCTGA